>NW_016157455.1:0-285463 GCF_001687245.7 Rhagoletis zephyria
TTTGAATAAAAAGTACTGATTTTTATACCATGAAAACGTCTAAGGTACTGATTTCGCGCAAAAAAAATCAGGCAACCCTACTCCCTCTTCAAAGCTATTTTCATAGTTAAGCTTTTTCACCAGTCTCGTTCGATATCCATATTGTAATATTTCATTAAAGTAAGTAATTAAATTTAAGTAAATTTATAAACATGTGGCAATCCTTTTTAAAAATATTTTCGGAATACAGTTTTCTTAAACAAATTTTGTTTGACTAAAATCGTTTGGTGATGTTTCAATTTACGTACTTCTGTTTAAATTTAATTGGGAGTTTAAAAGGTGGCAACCCTCTTTAAATAATTTTCGAAGCAAATCTTTCTTTTGACTTTTTCGATTGACATATATTGTAATGCTTCATGTATCTTATGGAGACATTGGATTTGACTCTCAAACAGTTGGCAACCCACTTCAAAATATTTTAAAAATAAAGCTTTGTTTAACCTCATTCTTTTGCCGTCCACATTGCCTACTTCATTCAACTTATTAATTTAATCAAATTTGACTTTTTGAAAAAAGGTGGCAATCCTGTTGAATAAATCCTTTTCAAATCTCGTTCGTTTGGCATCAATATTGAAAAATTTTGATGAATGATATTTTAAAGTAGAATTTAACTTTTTAAGCAGGTGGCATGCTTTTTCAAAAAATATGGTATACAATAATCCAGGCCATACGCTATCAGTATGCCAAATTTATACAAAAAAGACCAACAGACATACTCACACACTCACTCACCTGCTTCTACATTTTTTTGTGATTCTTGTACGATTGCGTTTAACTTGTCAATTAAATTCCTAAACTGGTGGCAACCCCCGTCAGAACTAATTTTGAAATAGATACAGCATTGTTACAGCTCTCTCATTTCATACCCTCATTAATTTATTTTTTATTTAAACTGTTAATTAAAATGATTTTGAATATATAAACGGGCGGCAGCACCTTTAAAAAATGTATATATTTTTTTTTAGTAAAGCCTTCTTAAACTTCTCTCTTTTAATACCCATTTCAAAATTAATTATTTCGTTTAACTTACTAATTAAATTGATTTTATCTTTTTAAACAGGTGGCAACTCTTCTGAAAATTTAAGGAAAAACTTAGTTTTGAACCTCTTTCGTTAGGCACCCACATTTTTGTTATACTTTATTTAACTTCTTAAACATATGGCAACTCACTTAAAATATCTTTAAATAAGTTTTTGCTAACAGCAGTCGCCTCACGGCAGGAAATGGCAAATCTCCGAATGTATTTCTTCATATAAAATCCGTACTCCTCATAAAATCCGTTTACCGTTCGGAGACGGCGTAAAACTGTAGGTCCCGCCATTTGTGTAACAACATCAAGACACTCACTACAAATTGGAGGAGAAGCTCGGCCCCAAACACTTAGCAAAAGTGTAAGCGCCAAAATATTTGTATTATTATTACTAATAGCATTAAGTTAATAAACAGTTTGCAAAAAACGATTCAAAATTTTTAAAATTACAATGTCTTACACTGTACACATATATACATACATACCCACATGATACTTCAACGCTACGTTTTTTTTTTTTCATTTTTTGTTAATTAAAAACTCACAATTAGTCACAACAAACACAATGCATAACAGCTGCCAACAATGCAAGCAACTGTGGCATTAATAAAACCAATTATAATGACATGCGGCGTCTACAAATGCGAACCTCAAAAAAAAAAAAAAACAGGCAATAAAAAAACGATAACAACAGCAATAAATAAGCAACAAGAGTGCTACTTCCATTCCGCGCGCTTGGGCTTTGTGCGCATAGTTTTCACTTTCTTTTCCTCAGTCACGGAACCAGTTTCGGTGATTTCTTCCACCTACCTATCTACCAACCTACCTGCACTGTGGCCAGTGTTTCCTCATTTTCGCCTGTTTTCGCTTTTATTTGCATATGCCCTGTTACAAATAATTCATACAGTTACAATACATTCACATATATACGAGTATATGTACATATCTATGTAAGGCCACTGGGAAAAATAGGTAAGCACCTTACGAGGTAATCCATGTTTTCCTTCAGCTTTGAGTACCAAAATTATCATCATGACCAATGTCATCTATTAGTTAGTAAAAGAAAAAAAAAAATAATGCCGTTAACGCCGTAAACTTGGTATCCGGTCAAGACAAAAATTGTCATTATTTCGTGCGTGGAATTTTGACAACTGATGTTCACAGTTTATTGTCTCACTCTTTCCTCATAAAATAATGGAACGGGCATATAATTCTGTTGCAAAATATGGCTTGCCTTGAGCTCTTTGTTCACAAAAAAAAAAAAAAAAAAAAACTTTAGAAAACCGCAGCAGAAAGCGTAGAAAATTTCTTAAAAACTCCGTATTGCCTTAAGGAAATTTTGCCATTTCTTCAGCGCTTTTTTATGTGCAGCTTTTTCTTGAGCGCTGGATACTAACTAAGCTTAACGTTGTAAGGTATAAAATAATTTGCCGCCAAAGATACTTCCGAATTCCGAACTACTCCGAGCGACTGCTCCACATTCAACGTATCTTACTTAGTACGTGGGCTTAGAAATATGTCTAATACCAAATGTACATTCCAAATTTCTACTTCCATAAGGCGGCCTTCACTTTGTTAAAGTAAGGGAAACTCGGTAGTGAAGTGTTAAGGACCGCCGGGTGAAGAGTAAGTTGCTGGTAAAGCATTATTACGTCCTGCAAATTCCTACGGGGTGTTTGTATGCACAACTATGTACATATATTTGCTTTTTATTACCCATTGTAATTTTTTATGATGTAGCTGTTGTAATTCGTACTGGCTTTGCCTATATTTTAACGTCGGCTTACACACATTTAATGAACAGCTTCTTCATGATATAGTCAGTTTTTCAAAATTTATGTACTATGTATAAGTATATCCTTTGAGAAAGTATATACGAGTACATTTAACTGTTATATAAACCAAATGTTTGTGAAACAAAATTCTAAAATTTTAAAAGAAAAATAAATACTTATTTACATATAGCCTAAAACCATTCACAAATGATCCCGTAGTTAAATCCTCAGACTCAAAGCTAACGAAGTTAACCTTTGTAAAGTCCTACAAGGTAATAATACCTGAAAGGGATAGTAGAAAAATCATAATCGCCATGCTCAGCGTGAGATCTCAAATTTGGTAAGCTAATGGATCCAAAACTTGAGTATGGGAAAAAAGCGTCCCGATGGGCATATAGCCAATCATTTTCCTGGCAGAAATTTTTCGTTTAATTTCGTTAAATTTCGTTTTTCCTGCATTACTCTGAAAGTAACGTTTTAATATTCTTAGAGTTAGAGCATTTAGTCGCATTTAGGTGGAAATTTTTGTACTACCACAGAGTGGAGACCAGGTTCGTTCTAACCACCATCAAAAAAAAAAAATATTTTCTAGCAGTCACCCCTCGGCAAGCAGTTTACTTCTGCTACGAATGTACATTTAGAATAGCTTCGACGTACATAGTATAAGCGCAACTAATTAAAAGCGAAAGTTTAAGTAAAGAATACTTAAACCATTTCTTGAAAATTTGATCGGTAATAAATGAAAAAGTCAATACAATTAGCACTGACGTACGTCAACCAACACTTTCACTATTAAAAAGTAGTAAATTCATATGCAGAATAAAGGGCAAGCGCGAACAAGGCAAGCGCATAAAGCAAGACCACTAACAAGTTCGCTACTAAAGTCTTTTGTTCGAAGGCAGGCCGAAGAGAAGAAGCGCACAGTTAGTGACTTTTTAAGAAGTTTGGCATTGGAATTGTTGAAATGCGTAAATACTAAAGCGTGCCTACTATGTTTATTTGCAATTTGGCAAGCGAAGGTTGCTTACTGGTAGCTGAACTAAACTCTGCATTTGGCAAGCGAATGTGTGAATTTTTACTTTGAGTCGAATAGAGAGGTGCAGGTGCCCTTATTATGTGTGTGTGTGTGAGTGTATGCACACAATGCTTATGAACAAATTAACACATTTTCCCAATGTTTCATAGGCCTTACACAACTTACACAATTTTTTGCTAAAGTGCTATATATTTATGTATGTACATATGTATATTAAGGTAGTCATTAAAAAAATCAAATGAACGATTTTTTTCAGTCTCACCGGCTCAATCGTTAATACCACTGTTACAGATATCACAGGGGGAAAAGTTCCTCTATAGGGACTCAAAAAATTTCAATTAATTTTTTTTTTTTTCATCTGATACCCAAAATCGGTACTACCATTATCCAAAATGTTCATCCTAATTTTGAGTCGGTTAAGGCGTGTCGCAAAGGGCTTAAAGTCCAATGCCTCTAAGGACTCAAAAAATTAAAAATATTTATTTTTTTTTTTTCATTTAATGCCCAAAATCGATACTACAAAAGTAGAGGATATCACATATGTATGGATTTTAGTCCCGATTGTAGACGGTTAAAAGGACCACTCTAATGTACATAAGTATGTATGAGTCAACAGCAGGTGTCCTCGAGAGTTTAAAAAAAAAAATGTGTTTTTTCAAATTTGTGTTGCTTTACCTACAGCTTACTTACCACCACAAAAGAGTAGATATGCCGCATTAAAACGCATTTTGTCCAATGATGTAAGCGTTCAGCCGCCGTTGTGTCCAATTTTGAGTCGCCTGCTGCTCGAAAATTACGCGTATTTACAATCTATTTTTGAACTTTTTTAATTGCTCTCTATCGACACTCGCCTCACTATCGGCTATAAATGGGCAGCTAACAAGCTAACCAGTATAATAAATAAAGTTACAGTGCCGGAAGTGTTGTAAAATTTTTACGCTTTCGTTTTTGGGGGGAATCCTGTGCGCTAACTGGCTAGCGATTATTGCTGGGTACTTCCAAATTGCACGCAGATAAATAAAAAAAAAAAAAAAACAAAATACTTCGAAACCAGCTAATCCAGCCGCAGCGCTTAGTAATGCAATTTTAGGTGGGGGCTACTACCGACTGAGCAAAAGACACTTGAATGGCCTTGCGGGGCGGGGCGGGCCGTGCGAAGCGTTTTGTTGGCAATGAAAATGAAAGTGATTTGCTGCTAATTTTAACTCACTGTTGTTATTTTGAGCATAAAATTTTTATTTTTTTTTTTTCAGTCAACAATTTTTGAATTTATGAACTTGTTCGCAGCAGCTTTTCGCAATTTGTCTATTCGCTTCGCTTAGTTGCTGCAATTATTTCTCGCAGCTTAATATTTTTTAGCATTAATTGTTGTTGTGCGGCTGCATACACTCCAATTGGAAAAGCAAATAAACACTTGAGCTTATTACAACATCGAAAACGTTTTTCTTCTTCTTCCTCTGCTTTTCGCCTTATTCGAACTATTCGCACGTATGAAATCACGCTCGAAATTGCAGCACTTAAGCGAGCAAATATTAGTTTCACTTTCGTCGTTGCGTTGCGTTGTGATTTGTAGCAAACAAAAAATTAATGAGCAATACTATTATAATTTTTTATTTTTTTTTTTTTTTTCTTCCAATTTCTACACTTTTAGCCACTTTCAATATTCAATGTCATATTTCATTACTCATTTCGATTTTGCAATATCGCATAGCTGTTGTGTTGTTGTAAATATTTAATTTATGTAGTTTTATTTGAAAAAATTCAAATTAAGTAAATTTTTCTCTATCTCTCTCTCTCTCGCCCACTTTAACCACAAATGTAATTTTTATTTAAATACACCGACTTTTTTTTGCATATCTTAGCCATTAATATCCTCGCTTCGGCATTGATTTGAGCGCGCGTACCTCGAACACCTTCCGTTGCCGCCTGTTGCACATCACCAACTGAATTTTACTGCAAAAAGATTTTGGATTTTGTCGTTGGATTGTCTGTTGCTGTCTTGCGGCCCGCTGCCCGCTGCTGCTGCGTGTGGTTTTTTTCTTCTTGTTGTTTACTTCTTCGGCTGTGCATAGTAATTTGTGCGCATGTGCCCACGTCAGTTGCCGCTGATGTATTGCGGCAGCAGTTGCGCTGGCGCATGCGCGCAGCTCGCAAATGTTTTGTGGAACGTTTGAGGGGTCCGCTTGTGCGCTACCAGTGTTTTTTGTTTTGTTGTTAGTGTTGTTACTGGCAAAGTAACGCTGCTAATAATGTCGTCGCGCCTATTGTTTGTTGTGTTTTCGTAAGATGCAGTGGTACATTTCGGCTAATTTTCCCACTAAATTATTAATTTTAACCACTAAGCTCCAGCGGGCGCCTATCGAATCGTTTGAAAATTAAAAAAAAATTACCATAATTAAGGTTTTTAGGCATAACTTGACACCAGCGCCATCTAGCTGGCATTTTTATGTGGCAATCAATAAACATTAGGGTGTATCACCCTCTTTAAAAAAAAAACGGTGCTATTTTTCCATCGAAAGTAGAAAATTTATTTTATTTTAAGACTTCCGCCAAAATATTAAAAGCAAAATATTATGTTTTACGTAAGCTGGACCGATTTGAAAATAACTAAACATAGTTTTCCTCCCAAATCACCTCTGATAATATAAGAATTCGGAATCGATAGATATTTGCGTATAAAAATGTTAAGTTCGTCGGGTTATCAAACTTATGAGGTTTAAGAAAGCTTAATTTCGAAGATATTTTTTTTAAAGGGTGTTGCCACATTTCTCAAAAATTTTATTAAATTAAATTGATAAGTTAAATAACGTACCAGTATTATTACAATATGGATGTCTAAGAAATGGATATCTTAAGTAAGCTTAATTTCCAAAATATGTTCGAAGAGGGTTGCCACCTATTTGAAAAATTTGACTCAATTAAATTGATAGCGTAAATAAAATGTCGCAATATATGTGTCAAATAAAATGGTTTAAGAAAGCTTAATTTGGACAAAATTTTGAAAGAGGGTTGCCACCAATTTGAGAAATTTAATTAAATTTAATTGGCAAGGTAAATGAAATATTACAATTTGGCTATCAAACTAATTAGGCTTTGGAAAGCTTAGTTTTCAAAATATGTTTGAAAAGGGTTGCCACCTATTTGAAAAATTCAAATAAACGATATTGATAAGATAAATGAAATATTACAATTTTGGTAACAAACTAATATACAAATTTTTAATTAAGTGAAGTATTATGAGATGGGTACCACGAAAATTTTTTGAATTGTTCACACGAATTATTCCAAATATTTTTCATTATTTTCATATTAAATTTTATACTGAGGCTTTTAGTAATACAGTTGAAATAGTAATTTTGAAATGTTAAAGAATCGTAAAATATTTCAATAATTCGCTCATACAAAGGTAAAAAACAACAAAACAAAAAGGAAAAAATATTTAAATATAATATAAAAGCTTTTTAAAAAGTTCTTGATGGAAGCTTAACAATGTTGTCGTAATTTTTTTTAATATGGTCCAATCAATAAAAATTGTTAACATTAATAATTTCCCTCGGGGTCGCAAGTGAAAAAGGCAGAACATTTTGCAGGATTTGGCGTTGGATTCTTCTGATTATCAAACACCTAATATTCTACCTGCATTAAGTATTCAAGCGTCATCTATCGATCTATTTTATACCACACAGATGACCAGCGAGCGATCGGAAATGATAATAGTCGTATTGGTATGTCGGAATTACGTACGAGAGTGTCTGAAGATTAACGACAAGTAGAGAGAAAATCATATCGCTGACTTAGAACGCCATCGACAACCATCGATAACATTGGGAATTTCAAAAACAATTTTTCGATATTTTTACTTTACTTATGTACTTAGCGATCCGATGCCACTGTAGCTGTAGCCAGCTTATTGATGACAGTACCAGCACTTCTTGCTTCGCATTGACAACACAACAGAGCGTAGGTATACGCATCTTCTCGTGCACTCAAAATTGACGTTCCCTTGCACTATTTTAGCTTATCGGCGGCACCATATTTTATTTTTTGAAACATTTGCGTGTATTTCTTTTTCACCTTTTTTTTGGGGTGATACAATGCAAAACGGCAGGTTGCTTGATATATTCACACATTTAGCTCCTCTGCACTCAACTTTTTTCTGTTTTTTTTTTTTTGCTTTTCGCTGCTTTAACTGCATTCATTTCAGTTGGTTAACCAGCCACTTTTTTTTCAACACTACAAACACACGCGCCTCACAGTAGGCGAGAGTAATCGGCTCTGCAATGCTACACAATTTTAAATTGTCGCCATTGCATTGTATTTAGGTGCGAGTGTTGTTTATTGTACATAACTTTGCTCTCACTTTTGAAAAAAAAAAAAAACAAAAACTCTTTTTTTTTCTTATTCATTCATTAGCTGTAGAGTAGTTCACACATGCCAAGAGCTTGTTGATATGCTTTTGTAAATTGACTTTTGTAAGTTGGCAAATTCCAATTAACCGACCAAACAATGCAGGCGAACGAACAAAGTGGTGCATACGTGCGTATGTGTGTGTGTGTGAATTTACACACATATGTATGCACATATTTATGAATACATTTTTAACTAGTATGTATGTATGTATATGGAACGCATTTTTGTTAACTGCATTGTAAAAAGCGAACTTTTCAAAAATTAACGTCTTACACACTTACACACTTTGTATGTATGTATGTATGTATGTATGGATGTATGTACATTACCATTCCAATTTATAATTTTAATCCCTAACTTGCGGTTGCATGCCTTGTTTTAATTATCTCTATCGCTGGCATGACCTACCTTCACCCGATCTGTTGAAGAAATTTTCACGGCCATTAGCCGCTGACATCTATTGTATTGCAAAATTAAGTAGAAAATTAAATTTTTTTTAGTGCATAGCCTTTTATTTGAAGGTCTTTTTGTTTTACGCGCGCTCACACCTACACCGTAGTGCAATATACTTATACATATATGTACATACATATATATGTAGAGTATGTTCATATGTGTATGCTTAAGACAGTCAACGTTAGTGTTTAGTTCGCCGAGTTCCAAAAATATTGGAAATTCCAAATGGGCTTTTGTAGATTTTAGTTTTATTTCTATTGTTCAGTTTTGTTGGTGTTATGCGTGTTGCAATTCTTCGTATGCGGCTTAGTGCTAAAAAAAAAAAAAAAAAAAAAAAAAAAAAAAAAAAAAAAANAAAAAAAAAAAAAAAAAAAAAAAAAAAAAAAAAAGTTGTTTGCTTAAGTCTTTAAAAAAACTACTTCTTTTCATATAGTATGAACATAGTAACTATTACTTAGCACAAGCAACGCTTTGATGTGAAATGGGCAAAGTCGAACATTTAAACATACTTATGTACATACATGCGTACGTATGTATGTATAAATATCTATATATATATAATACGCGAAGGCATTTTTGTGCAGGATAAAAGATCTGCACCGTTCGCTCAATTTTCAAAAATGGGTTTATTTTTTGGAAAAGAAGTGCCACCTGTTGAACAATTAAATTCAAATTATTTAAAAATCAATGCCATCATATCAGGTGTCAAATTAAATGGATTGGACTGTATGTGCAAAAAGGTTTTATTTTTTCGAAGAGTTGCCACCTTCTAAAAAATTGTGTTCAAATTATTAAAAAAAAATAAATAAATCAATTATTACACAATGGGTATTAACCGAAATAGTTTTGAAAAGCTTTGTTTCTTAGCTATAGCAGGGTTGCCACCTGTTAAAAAAATCATATTAGGCAAGAAAAAAAGATGTATCACCACATGAGTACCAAATAAAAGGGGGTTTCAGAAAGTAGTAGTTTGCAAATATTTTGAAGAGGGTTGCCGCCTGCTTGAAACGTCGAATTTGGTTTACTTATACACAAGTTATAACTATGAAACATCAAAATATGGATGTAAAACGATGGAGTGTTAGGAAATCTTTAGTTTGAATGCTAAGAATATTTCTGAGATGTTGAAAGAGGGTTGCCACCTGTTTAAAAAGTTAAATTCAAATTATTTAATAATTTTAATGAATTATTAATATAGGGAGGTTGAAGGGGGTTTGAAAACTTGTATTTTGGAACTGTACCTAGCGGGGTTACCACATGTTTAAAAAATCAAATTCCACTTAATTCAGGCGAAGGAGAGTTAACACCTGTTTGAAAGGTCTAACTCAATTAACTAATACAATGAAATATAAAAATACCGTATTCGGAATGTTTGAAGATGGTTGTCACGTGCTCAAATTATTCATTTATTTAGGAGGGTTGTCATTTGTTCGAGCAATCAAATTCAAATTAGTTCCTCAGTTTATTGAAATACTTGTGTATCACACGAAGGAGATTTAAGAAGATTTTAGTTTGGGAATACGTTTGAAAGGGAATTTCAAAAATGAGAGAAGAGGAGATAAATTAAAGACCTTACCCTGCAGATGGGTGGTAAAGTTTTATTTTTATTTTTTTTTTTTAATTAAGGACTTTTTCATCGGTATAGGGTGATCTGAAATTTGATGAAACTACAAACATGTACTATGCCAGACTGACATTCACTGGCACTCGGATCTCTTATAACTCTGCCTAACATTTGGAATATTTTTTAAGTTTAATATAAATTAAGTTTTGGATGTTTTAACGCCATGCGGGTTCACTAGTTTATTTCTATTTAGTAAGTGTATCTATCTACCAAAATCTCCATCAACATCAAAATATTTGTTTCAATATTACCGATAGTTTTTCCGATAACAGTATCGATATTGTTATCGATTTTCTTACCTATATTTTTTGCAAAAATTTCTTAAAATTCGTTATCGATATATTTATTGTTTTATTGATGAATGCATTTATCTATAGTAATATCAGTTGATACCACTATCGATTTAGCTGCCGGTATTGTCATCGATACAAACTATTAAAGATAGCATTACCATTATCTCGATCGATGTCGATATATTCGTATCTGTATAAATAAAATCAAATAACGATCAATATCAAAATATATGTACCAATATCTTCGATACATTTGCCGATTAGTTTATTGCTGTGGTCATTTTTCGTAGAGATACTTTTTTTTATAAATTTATGAATATCCTTATCAATATATTTATCATAATTGTTATCAGTGAATGCATTTATCGATTTCAAAATCGTTATAATTATCGATAAAAGTATTTTATGCCACTATAATCGAAAAGTTCGTGGATATCATCATCGATTCAATTGCCGGTATTGCCATCAATAGAAAATGTTATCGATATATAGTTTAATCAATAAAATATATTATATATTTATCGTAGACATTATTTAAATTTCTGCGATGCTACTATAAAATAAATGTGATCTAATAAATTTATCGGTATTTCTTACTATAAGCCTTTAGTTCAAAGTTGAAAGGTAATTCAGATTTTAAAAAATAATAAAAAGTTAATACTTAAAAAAAAAACAAAAAAAAAAACTATCAAAAAATCCCACTCCAAGCTACATACACTTAAACCAGCAAAGGTTTTATCAATGTTTATCATTTTTTCTACGATGGATTCGACCAATATAACTTAGCTCGAACATACGAATGCGTTTAGTTAATCAAGATTTCGTTTTTATCGCAAAAAAAATCTCGAACGACTGACTGATTGGGTTTTTTTGCTATGCTTTTAGTGTGAATATAATAAAAATAAAGCGCAAACAAAATGCACTACAAAAATAACAAAAAAATATCAATAGAGATAATAAATTAAAATTTTAAGTAGGCTAAGATGATGTTGCGCGGCGCATCGGCTGCACCTGGGCGTATATTTTAAAGTAAATAGTTGCTTTTTATTTATTTATTTTTTTCGCTGTGAGTGAATCATTTGAACTTAATTTTTGGTGTGTCTGGGACCTACTTAACTACGACATACATACATATGGACTTATGTATGTATATAGATACATTCATAGCTCCATATATGTCCACTGAAAGTACGAATGTAAGCACCTATATATGTGTGTGTACATATGTACCTACATATATAAGTAAACACTCGTTTATTTCTGTGTGCCTGCCTTATTTTTTTTTTTTTTTTTGTCTTATGAACGCGCATCGAATTCGTAGTTGCGTAAACATTTGGAGTACCCCAATGCGATGCTTCACTATTGACATGGACGCTTACTCAGCCAATATTTCAAAGCATGCCAGCAGTTCAATGAAGTTTAGGCCGAAGGTTGATATACTATCGTATCTTTGGTCGTAGTGGGAATTGAAATAAATACAAGTGTTACTAGTTTTGTATTTATGTAAAGATGAATGTAAAATAAGGTGGTTCAAAAATGCATGTGATAAAAAGTTCAAGTCCAAACTTTTTAATGCTCTCATACCCCTAGGATTGGTCTATGTCTAAAAAAAGTAGGTACTGTTTTTTTTTAGTTTGAAATTAAAGTATATTTAGAGGTCGCTCAATGCGCTAAAAGTTTCCCATGTATTTTATATGGGCGAAAAAAAATTTCCTTCACTAAAAACCTTTAAACCTACACCTACATACATACTAGAAAAAGTTCCACTACGGAGATTTTGCTTACAATATTGTTAATATTTATCAAAAATGGAGTTCATTCTAAAATATAAACCATTTAACTATAAGTTTGTCTAAAATTGAGAAAAATTCGCCAAATTTTCAGCAAAATTCAAACTTTTTTGTCAGAATTTTTTTAGTATGCAGTTTTATAGCCCATTCAATTTTCGCATAAGAAAGTGGAATACTATTTTTGAGATATTGTTATTGAGCTTTGTACCACGATTATGTTTTATTAGGAAAAATGGATTGAGATTTTTTTTTGTTGACGGTGCTGAGCATTTCTTCCATGCAAAAAAAAATTCGATCATTTGTACTTTATGCAGAAGAAAATGTGTCGCACCGTCAGTATTATCAAAAATTAACGAAAAAGTTTGTAGTAGGTGTATACAAAATCTAAAACTTTGAAATCAAATTTTAAATTTAATTTTTTTCTCAGTGTAAATTTAAGTTTGCATACTTATAGGCATTTGAATTGGCAACACAGGGTGAAAATTATTCGCCAACAATTGTAAGGCAAGATTGTTTTTTTTTTTTACAACAGAACCAGAGAACTTGTTACATATTCGTAAAAATATAAAACAATCGTGAACTAAAGCGATCGGGTATCGGAAAATCGTTTCCACAAAAACTTTTGCATGTACACTTGTAAATATTATACTGTGCGACAAAAATCAGTATACTTACTCGCCAAACTAGGGGTAAAATAAAGTAAAACAACGTTTTTAAACGGACTTTGAACGGTCAAAGATGTGATTAATTAAAAAATATATATTTTAAAAATCCAGTGCAAGGTATGTATAATAAAAGTATTTACGGATAATCAAAGCTCGAAGGAGTGTTGGCATCTTCTGCGAAGAGCTCTCCATCAACCTGAAATTTTGGCTAGCGGATCACTGTAGCGTTTTCCAAGCAGAGATAGCCGTAATACAAGGGCCCTCGGGATTGGTTGCTCTCTCGGGTAACACCTTTCAAGGAGGATATCTGCTCAGACAGCCAACCGACTATCAAAGCTCTTGGCTCCCTGATGCTTCGTTCGAGAACGGCGAAAGATTGTTTGACCCCCTTATCGACCGCATCGAATTCCTACGCTATTAAACTCGTTTGTTTTCAGTGTCACAGAGAAATGGCTGGAAACTGCAAGGCCGATGAGCTGGAAAGACAGGGAACCTTTGAAGCAGTGCTTCGGGTTAGAGAAAGTCAGGGCTCGAATCGTCACATACGACATCGTACTATTCGTCACGTAGAAATACATTTTTCGGATTATGATTATATTAACCGACGTATCACGTAATTTTCTTTCGTATCGTTTTCGATCCGTGAACGGATGTTACGATTTAAGCCCTGGGTGTTCTCTTGACCTCATGTGGTCTACTCCTGGACAAATGGGCGTTTGATCTGCTCAGCGTGCGCTGGGCGAAGACATTGGAATGCAAGGTGGCTAAGTCCTTCTGGTGACGTCTACACCGGCGGCGGTCCAAGGAGCTCTTGAGACTAAGCAAGCTACATCTCTCGCTAATGGTGGGAGCTGTGATGGTCATTGCTTGATAGATAAGCGTGCGGTAAGGCTGAATTTCATCGATGACCCTTACTGCATCAGCTGCATGGAAGAAGAAATCATCTCACATCTGCTACTGTGGTGCCCTGCATTTGTGGGTCTAAGTACCTTGGATCGCTTTTTCCCACACTCCCGGCGAGTTTTCGGCAATGGATACATATCAGCCGCTTGAGGAGTTTTATGGTGAGCTTCTTATAACAAAACATAAGGCTTGTTTTCACTAGCTAGTAGAAGGTCTTAAAATGTTTATTTTTTTGCAAAAATTGTTTATTGTTTATAATATTAATTTATTGTTTAATTACAACACTCGTTTTATTCGCAATTTCGTCTCCAATTAGTTGTGCTTCATTTTTCAAATTTATTTCTGCGTTTGATTAAATGCGTGTTGTATAGACCGTGGCTAAAGATTTCTATACGGTGTCAACAGAAAAGAGACCAGAGCATCGACCAATAATCACGAATTGCGATCGCCATCTCGATACTTTAGTCATAAAAAAAAAATGTCTTGCATTGCTCATGTTCCAAATAAAGGAGTCAACGCTAAAACCACGATGACAAGCAACAATAGCTCTAATTGCCATATGATCGCAAATCGGAATTAAATGAAAAATTAATTTTACAACAGCTTTTTCATATATAAAAGAAGACCCGTCTTGAGGTCGCCGCCGATACATGCAATCGCGCCTGGTATACCAAGTTGTTCGCAGAAAGAACTTTTGGCGTCTCTTCTCTCTTGCTCAGACATGAATAATTTTATCCACTTTGAGCAAAGCCTTCGCTCCAGCAGAAATGATTACCCTTTCTGATATCACCTTGGAGACGGCGCTCCTTGCCAAAACGATGTTGGTACATTCGCGTTGTTACCAGCTTCAATACTACGGGAATGGAACTTTTTTTGTACATAAGGCTGCAAGTCACCCAAAATCTTGAGGAACGCTGGTTTGTTTATACTATTGAGTGCAAGAGGGCTGTAAAATGTAAAGTTATAGTTTTAAATGGCATACGAGCAAACAGTTTTTTGCATACTACTTACGCACAGTCCGGTTATTCCATGGGATTGCTGCTAATAAAACAATTGAACTCATTTGGTTTCCCTTTTTAATTTTTTCAAATGAAATTTTACACTTCAGAACGAAATTGACAAGTAGATTTGTTCCTTTTTTCTAAAATCGGATTCGATATTAACTTCGAAACAAAAGTTCCGATCGGATTGTGGAACACCATTTAAATTACGAATCGGAATTGAATCCCGATTCCGATGCGATTCCGACTTCCTTTATTTGGAATGCTAGCGAGTTTCGAACTCATCTAGAACAGGAATATTTGCGAGGCGTAGACAAGTGTTGGCTGCTAAATAAAATTTCTTTTAATATTAATATTTTAACGCTACATAAATGCTTTTTACTAGGAGACGAAGGATATTCCTTGGAGCCGCGGCTTTCTACTCACTCACAGAAATCTGGAGGAAGGCTCTGTTGAAATGAGATTTAATGAAGCTCTTTCAAAATGCCTGTTGAAGTGATTTGAATGACGTAAATAATTTAACCACCGAAGAAATCGAGGTGATATCCTTTCCCTCAACTCAATGGGGCTGTTCAGAATGCTGCGGCAATGGTCTTGGATTTGCAGTTGAAATTGCATTTGCAAATTTTATGTTTGCTGCCATGACAACCGTGTGCATTTTTTTTTTTTTTGTTGTGAATTTACAAATGCCACGAATATTCAAATCCAAGAGCATCCCCAAATGGCCCTAAAATAATCCAGAACTAGTCTCAAATGGTCCACAAGTAGTATAGAAATGGTCTTGTGATATAGTTGTGGACTAGACCGATATGGGCCTCAAATAGCTCCAAAATGATACCGAAATGCGTGAAACGTGAACTGGTCCAGAAAAGTTCATTTATAGACTGAAGTTGCAATTATAAATTTTCTGCTGGGTTAACGCAAATTTTTCCCATACCGAGAGCCAAGATGTATAGACATCAAAAATAAATTTCCTATTATGATTTCGAAACTTTCCGCTTAAAGTAGAAAAATAAAAAATCGCTTTGTTTTGGTTTTTAAATATAGTAGTTTTTCATTGGCATTTGAAATGTGTGTTTTAACGCGGTATCAAAAAAATGATACGCGACAATGCCAACTACACGTGCATATTTATTTCCTTCATTCATACACAATCAATTTCACAATTGAAAGAAAAATTAAAAAAAAAAAAAAAAACATTGAACATTTCAAGTCGTTATTGTTATTTGCTTTTCATGTTTAAATACAAAACGCGCCTAACTACATACATACTTAAGTGCTTAAGTGCAACTCTATGCATTCTTTAAGTGCAAGCGTTTGTATTGCAACCACTGCTCAAGGCGGCTGTACGTTTTGTCACACTCTTTTTTTTTTTTTTGTTATTAAAAACTATGAAAAAATAATAAATAGAAAATAAAATCATTCGAAATATTTAAAAAAAATAAAAATGGTTTGGCAAAAAACAAAACTTAAATTCCCACGTATGCACTTGAATGTGTTTTGTTGTTGTTTGATTGTTTACTTAATTTTTGTTTGGACACTTGTCTTTACATTTCATATTCAAGTATATATAGTTTAATATGTATGTATGTATGTATGTATGGTTTCCAAGTGTTATGCCCGTACAACTAACAAATTATTAAAAGTTGCTTTGCAAATACTTTCTAGTTTCCACTATTGTGTGTATTTTTCCTTTCGCTTTTTTTTTTTTGTATGCATCATAATCCATTCAAATCCAAAAAAAAAAAAAATATTATGATTAACATGTTTACATAATGTAATTAAAAGTAATTAAAAGGAAAAGCTGCTTACATTTTGCTAATTTCGCATTTTCGAAGTTTTAAAATACTCTCAGCACATATTCATGCTCACACTTTATACATATTTATTGAGTTGTTGCTTTTTGGCAAATATCAAATATGAAAAATTGCTGCGAATCGTTGCGCTTTAGAGCTTTCGTTCGCCGGTTTTACTTTTTCTTCTTCTTCCGCATAATTTAAAATTTTTGGAATTCGAAAAATAAGATTTTTACAAGCTACAAATCGTTGCTTGCAATGTATTGTTGTATTACATTTGTGTGTTTGTATACTTAAAAATTAGCAAATAAAATTATTAACAAAAAAGAAATTCTAAAAAAATACTTCGCATACAAAAATAGTTTATATGCAAAAATTAAAAAAAGATCACTCAATTGAATTTGATTCGAGGAGCACTTGTGTGTGAGCGCAATCACGTCGGTTCATGTAAGATCACCAACATAACAGTAAGCTTAGTCAAATGAAGGAAGGATATCACAAGAGAACTCCCGCAAATTCGTAACCGAAACCGCAGCGACTTGGCTTGTGTCTCCAACTTGAATACGACTGTAACACTTTACAGCTGTGCCGCGAAAACTAAACACCTCTCAACCGCTGAAAAAATTAATTAATTAATTCCTCACAGCGGAGAGACGACGCGCGTTCGAAATGAGATGCGAGTGCGCGCAGCAAATGAAGTCAGCTCACCGCCAAGCGCGCACACTTTGCCTTTTCGAATCATGTCACAGCTAGCTCACACTGCCTCGCTCTATTCAAAGGAAAACTCTGCGAGTACCAGTCTCGAGAGTGCGCGCAACTCAAATGCAATGCACAACATTGCGCTCGCCGGCGGCCGATAGCAGCAACCAAAGGCGAATTGAGCGCAAAGTGTGGCTCATAAAAAGATTGCGCTAAAGATTGTAAGCCAATTTTCAACGAAAAAAAGCTTACATATATACATGCGCGGGTATGGAATATTTATTGCATTCGAAGTGTTGCAAGCGTAGGCGGACGGCGTATTCGGTACACCCGCGTGCCGCTAGCTTTCACTCGAATAATAGTTTATAGGTTAGGCATTTCGAATTTGCACATAACTCGCTTCGTGTTTCAAAGGAGTGTGCTTTTCGAAATGTCTGACCGCTGACTGTCTTAAAGCTAATCGCTTGAGAAATACAAACCCCAGACAGCAAAGGTTTTTGGTTTATGAATTCAAAAAAAAAAGGACATACTTTCAGATCGTACTTGTATTTGTTTGTCCATTTGTTTGAAAAAATATTTGACTTCGTTATTTTTTCGTCTCTTATTCAACAAGAACATATTTTTATGACCTCAAATGAAGTTATCGAAATTATCAAAATGCTTGCTGCTCTATTTACTGAAATTAGTTGCTATCGCTAGCGTTTGTGGCCTGAATTATGTTCAGAAGTATTGGTTTGAAGTGAGTTGATTACAAAAACGGGGCAGTATATTTTTTTTTTCATTTACTCAATACTGTTTGTACACAATTTGGGCCACAAACTGGCGCGCTTAAAATTTATAGCTTTCGTTTTTTACTTTGATTTCTTCTTAACTTAAGTGTAGGCGTCAGTTTGAAAATTCTTAAAACCAGCTCGTTATCCTTAAAACTTAACGCGTCATAATCAAATTTAAATTTACATTTTTTTTTTTGGAGAATCAATTATACGTAAAATAAACATTATTTTTTTTTTGTTTTGTTTTGAAGCTAATAATAAAATATTTTTGTACTTTTTAGTTTTTTATGTTTTTTTTGCAAGTTTTCTGGTTTCTACAAGTTCCGCATCACTATCAATTGAAGAAACGAAATGAAATTTGGAATAAAACGGTAATTTTGAAGTTTTAGTATATCTTTTGCGTTTTTAATTTGTAGTTAAATTTTTATTGTTTACAGAGATAACACAATTACAGTATTGACTTGCTATATGTAGTAGTGTTGATATATTTACGTTTTGGTTTTGCTTTTGTATAATTTATTTGAATATGATTTTTGTCTATTTTAATTTTTTAGTTTTTGATTTTTTTTTGTTTTGTTTTGTTTTGCTAAATACTATTTATGCATGTATTTTAGTTTTGCTTGATTTATGCATTCTTACTACCAGAAACAATTGAACAAATTACTATAATAAAATCATAATACAAACATAGGTTGAACATAAAAGAACTCAAATTAATTGAAGGTTGTTTGATAATTACTTAGTTAAAGTTAATAATTTTTTTGTTTGGGTTTTTTGTTTTTCTTTCGATAAACTTTAGTTTTTGGAATATATTTTTATTTTTTTTGTTGTAATTGCGTGAGCGAACCCAAAATGCTTTGTACCGCTCTGAGCGTACACATGCTCATCTCATCAAAAAGCAGCTAACAAACGTGCCAGCTAGCCGCGCATGCGCACCTAAAAATTTAGTGGCATGCGCTGCGTAGCTTACATGTTTACCAACTGTTTCTAGGTGTTTTTTATTTTATTTGGTTGATTGTTAGAAGAAAAAAATTATAATTTCGAAGTGTGTTGTGTTTTTTTTTTTTAATTCTGCCAAGAATTTCTCGCTACCACACTTCTAGCAATCAACGAAAAATGCGCCGGAACGGCATCAATCCTTGGTATGATGGTCCGCAACATTTATTTGGTTTTTTTTTTTTTGTAATATATTTTTTGAATTTTTTTGTTTTTTAAACTTTTTTAGTTTGTTTCGTGTTTTTTTTCCTTAAGTTTTGAAAGAGAATTAAACATCTTCCCTACAATATGCGCGCGCTTTTCTAACTGTCTGACTCATCGGTTGTCATACGCCGCGCCACCTAACCCATTTAATTTTAATATATTTTTTTCTTTTTCCTTTTCTCGCTCTATCTTTTTCTTATCTTACGTACGTACATACATACATATATAAAAATCAATTTAAAAATCTTCCGTAATTATGATGCATAGCAAAATATACACACATCGCAGAGTGGAGGGGGATTTGGGTGTTCTTGTTAAATCAAAAAACAATAAAAAAAAACCTTATTAGCTTTAAGCTGTTGTTCGCGCCTTTAACCGCTGCTGTTGACTCCGTGTTGTTTTCTTGTTCTTCTTCTTGAACTCCGTTTGCTTGCTTCAAATATTTTTTTTTCTTATTTTGCTGGTTTTTCCAAAAAACAAATAGGCTGTTATGATTTTAATTTCTTGCTGTTATGCAGGATATGTGTTGTTGTTGATGTCTTTTTTTCATTTCACAACTATTTTCTGTTTGAGTTTTCGTTCCGACGCTGTTGCACTCCGGCTCTTCAGCTACACTTCACAATTTTCTCCGTTGGCTATCGATTGCAAAATTTACACAACATCTTTGCGCCTCTGTGTGAAACAAATAATTGTGTTCTTCCTTTTTGTTTTTTGTATTTTTGTTTTTTTGTTGCGTACTCCTCTACTCAAACCGTCTAACCGAAAAAAATATCCTGCAGTTATTTGTGTTGAGTTCGTAAGCAAAAATTTGTTGTATTGATCGCATTCTGTAATGCGTGTGTATGTACTGTACTAACACTGTTCAAAGATCGGAATTATAGGCGACGTTGGCCAATCCTCCTCCTCCTCGGAGCTAATGCTTTCGGTTCTGAAAGAATAAAAGAAGAAATATTTTTTTTTTTTTTAGTAATGAATAAAATGAAATTAATTTAAAAAATTGTGTGCCTAATTTCCATTCGAGCAATTCTAAATAGTAAAAATATTGACTGACGGTGAAAACAAAACTCTTCTAGGACGAAGGGAGTGGGTGCAAGCAAGTTTTGAACCACCGTCAAGTACTTATTAAGCTATACAAAAAAAAATAAAAAATTAAGGCAAAATGGCGAATTTCTCAATTTAAAAAAAAAATGAATTTTTGGGCGTAGTTTTACCAAAGAAAATAAAACAGCATATTAATGAAAATCCAATTCATCTGATGGATTCTACCTCATTTCGATGAGTTCAGTGAAAAAAAATCACGGAAAAGTAAAACCAAACTCAGCTGAGATGTTGTCCCACTTTTTTCACTTCAACAGTTTTTTTTTTTAATCTCAAAAACTACTAAAATTTAAAATGAACTTGAAATCAGCATAAAACAATCTATAAGATATGGTCGTTTACCGTTTTCGAGACCAAACTCGTTCAAATTTTGTTGAACCGTGTCATTTATTTAAAAAAAAGAATTCACCTTGATCTTGACCTCTAAACTTAGAAAAATTTTGAGCAAATGAAACACAAGTTATTATTATTATGTACAAGAAAATACTTTAAAATTTTTTTGTTTTCTTTACGCCAACAATGCTGTCAATAGGAAAAAAAGAACATCATGTACATACATACATATGTATATCTCTAATTTCACAGTAACAACAACACTATGCAAAAAAAAAATAAACTCATTCGACTAGACTAATCAATTAGGCTCTACACCTACCCGACCTATTTGCCACACTCTCCAACCCGCTGTTATAAAAAAAAACACTGCAATGAAAGTTTCCAAAACATTTGGCGTTGATAACAAATGATAAGAAGTGATTGATTTGCTGGTAGCGTTCGCCAATGGCCGAATAAAACGCATTTTAAAAAAGGACTGAAAAAAATCGCCAACTTAAATATATCGCAAGACTTGTTTGAGTACATTGAACTCTGTTAAGATAATACTTAGTTTCTCTTTTCTTAATTTTAAAATTAACGTAAGCAGCTATGACGAATTGTATACACCTACACAAATAGTATGTAAAGTATTTATGAAAGAAATTTACGTAAGCAACGCAAAGAATTTGCTGATAGAAGCATTAAGAAGTGCAGAGATTCGTTTAGTAAAATAATATATTTAAAAGATCTGCCAAGTGGGATTGAGGGAAAAAATTTTTCTAGAATACATATTTTTTTCTCTATACACAATTATTAAAAATTCCCGTTTTTCTTTTTTGTTTAACGGCGTATGCATTTTCTCTTGCTTTTTTTTTGGCATACACCACAACTACTTATTTATGCCGCTGCCAATCGAAAGCAAAAGCACAATATTTATCTGCCAGAAAGTGTTGTAAAAAAGTAATACTAAACATACATGGCATGTAGAAAATATGTGTATGTACGTATGGGTAAGTAGTGCGGATACAAGCGGATGTTTTCGCACAGCTACAAACGTATGTATGTACATATGAATGAAAAGATAGATGTGTACATGATGCATACTTATGTAGTATATAAAGGCATACCTACAAAAAAATAACGGGTGATTTTTTTGAGGTTAGGATTTTCATGCATTAGTATTTGACAGATCACGNTATAAATTGCCCAACACAAGTCGGCGCATAAACAATTATTCTCGCCATTATATATGTACGAAACTTTTTGGTTTTTTTGATTTGCATGTTTTTTTTTCGGCTATACACATCTGGAGGTACTCAAAATTCGGGGCGCATACACAATTTACGTAAACATATAAGCATAAATATGTATATGTTTATATATAATGTATGTTGAGACGAATCTACACGCGTCAGCACCGATAAACGAAAACACGCACATTAGCTTTCGAAAGTAAACAGATTTTTGTTGAAAATATTTTTCCCGAATCGACTCCTAAAGGCGACATTTATTTATGTGATCACACATATGTATATATATATATATGTATATGATAACAACCAGGCAGAGCGGCACAAATACTTTGTTGATTTTAGCTATTGATTTAGGAACTCTTTCCGCCTCGATAGTTATAGAAAATCATCAGAAATAATAATATAACAGATTTGATAAGACATGCGGAATTGAAAGGCATACAAGTCGTGCATTTTTTATGCATGTTTGAATAATTACTTCTATCGTAAATTGTAAAATAACTTGAAGGTAGTAAAAATTAAAAATCGTTTAGCTATCCTCTACCAGAACATATGTATATAAAAATATCAGCTTGGCATCTGCTATTGTTTAAAGACTATTTCTAAAACTTCTTCACAGTAAATAGCAAATAATACAAAGTTTTAAGAACTTGTATGTCGGCCTAATTAAATTTAGTTAGCTTAGCTTGGAGCTTAATCGATGCCTCACATAGACCACAACTGGTCTTTAGTTTAGCCAGTAAATAATATGCAGGCATAGGTCTTAAATCCTACTCGTGTTGCACTGTTCCGCGAGTTCTAGCAATGTGTTGATCTTTTATCGGCTATGTCCTCCAATGGGGATAAGAATGTATAGCCAAATAAGATCTGATTAAATTTTTTGTGATGAACTAAACTACAACAAAAAAAATATTAAACCCCTGTCATAAACTCACCTTGAACGACAGCCGTCATCCATGGCATTCGCTTGGCCCTCATCGATGGTGGGTAGATCGGTTGAAAAACGATTGGTTGGGCGCAGTACTTTCAGTGTACGGCTGGATAGTTTCCAAACCAGACGTTGCTTGTAGGGCTGCTTGTTCTGGCCATTGTAGTGTGACAATATGTCAGCGACAATGGTGAAGCCGCAACTGAATACACGATCGGGAATCTAACGGAAATCAAAATAGCAAAAAAAAAAAAAAACAAATTAACATTCATATATTTATAGTTTGAAGGCAGACTTAAAAATACGCTAGTGGGCAAGCCAACTTACCCGCAAGTACTGCTGCAGGAAGAGTATGTACTCAAATACGGGCTTCAATTCGGGCCGTTCGCGCTTGTACGACGCTTTGATATGGAAATCCAAATGCAAACACATCAATATCAATGCCAATGTTGATGGCGTAATGACGGTTGTCTTCACATCGCACAGCAAATTCTCCAAACGATTTTCTAAATCTTCCAATTTGATCATACGCTGATAGAATTCATAGAATTCGTCGCACACCTCCTTGGCCAGGTTGCGGAAAAGTGCGTAGAAAACGCGCAGAATGGTGACGGCTGTGACCGGTGTGGTGCCCATTTGAACACCCAATTTGTTGGCAATAACACCGGCCATACGTTCCAGATCACCGGCAGTGCAACCACACTGTTGAAAGAAAGGGAAATTCCAAAATATCGATTAATCGATGGCGGTGAAAATCAAAGTGTTCATTTTCTTTATAAAGTGGCTACACTTTACGCTACATACGGTTAAAGGCTTGTGTCCGAAGAGTTAGTTTTCTTTATTTATTCAAAGTGTTTGCTTCGAAAATAGAAAAAAAAATTAACGAAACTCTCTCTAGCTAGTCGACTGCGCTGCGCTGTCAGCTACAGTAGATCTTTTTTGTTAGTTGAACAAGCGAGATTTACTTTATGTTTTATTTTCTTTGTTTTTTTAAATGCTACTAATTAAATACACTAAAGCACAAAAGTCTAGGCGCAGAGAATTTTACGCAGTGCGTGCAAAACTTTTTATTTTAAATTTTTGCGCTATTTTTTTATAGAAATATAGGTACTTTATACTACAACAAAAAACATAGAAATTAAATTTCTAAACTTTATACAAAACTCAGAAAAACTCAATACATTTTTGTTAAAATTTTCAACTTTTTACATCGATTTTTAATAAGTTTGGTCGAGCATACTTTGTATGGAGGAAAATGCGTGACACCATCAGCAAACAAAAAATATAATATATTAAATCAACAGTAATTTTTAGCAACTTAAAAACTTATACTTTATTATACTCAAATTATATAGGCTACAAGATTACATAATCAATATTTTTTAAATACGATTAAAAAAATTTAAAATTTTCATGAAAATCTCTTGAGCTTTTGAACTATATTTTTATAAAAAATTAGCGAAAAGAATTCAATATAAAAAACTGTGCACATATTGCGAAAAATATCTTGTGTCTAGACTTTTATGCTTCAGTGTATATACATACATAATTGGAAAAAAAAAACTAGACTACATACTTTCGTTTTGAATAAATAATGAACATCAACTTTTCGTGACACTTACTTTGTTGAGTGTTACCTGAGAAATAGTTACTAATTCTTCCGCGGGTATTGGTTTTTGTCCCAACTGCCTGATGGCCAAATGGAACGAAGCGACACTCATGCAGGCCATATGCTTCGGCTTCACTGCCATGCGATCCAGGAAGCGATCCACAAGGCTCATTGCTGAGAATAAAACATCGGAGGGCAGCTCATACCACATTTTAAGGCAACGTAAAACATACGCGGAGCCATCACGTCCACCGGCTGTCACTTCACGCTGCAAAAGGGGCGGAGGAAAAAGGTGAAAATATTAAAAGTTGATTTTTATTTTTTTTTTTTTTTAGATTCTTTAATTTTGAGTTTTATTTAGTTATATAAGTTTTCTATGCTTCGGTGAAATTCTTTAACGCACAACTCACCTTGGATTCTCTCGGCAGCAACAATACAGTGTGGTATTTATCCTGCAACACATTGTACTCGCTCAACATACGATACAATTCGTCCGACGATAGCCCAATCAATTCGTTCTCCTTCTTTGTCGGGTTGGGCGCATCATTGGCGCTATTGGCATCGGTATTCGCAGCGTTGTTGTTGCTATTCTTCTTGCCATTGCCATTCGTCATATTGATGCTGGCGTTGTTGTTCTTCTTCATATTCATATTCCTATTCTCATTGTCCATTAACGAAGACTCCAATGGTTGGTTCATCATGTTGGCAGGTGATTGTTGTTGTTGTTGTTGTTCGAGCTCATATTTTTGATATTCCAAGCCAGCAGCACCCGGTGTCCCATACCGGCCCTCGTCAGACATCCTCCACTCATCCACATCTACATCCGCAGCTTCGTGCATTGCTGCACTAATGCCGCTTCCATTCGCCGTTGCTGCTGCCGCCACCGCCGCTGATGCTGCTGCCAACATCGTTGGATTCGTAGCTTCCGCCACAGTTGCCATACCGCCCATCGAGCCACCATTCGACGACGACAATTCCGATTGCTCGCATGCCGACGCTTCAGCGCTCATTGCCAAATGATTATCGAAATGTTGTTGTTGTTGTTGTTGTTGATGATGATACTGTAACTGATGATGATGATGATGATGCTCTTCCTCCTCTTGCAGGACATTTATATTATTGATGTTCATATTGTCCATGGCTGAGGGCGAATTTTGAACGTTGTTGTTGTCGATGGGGGTGTGGTGTTGGTGTTGGTGTTGGTGTTGGTGTTGGTGTTGGTGGTGATGGTTGTTGATGTTGATGTTGGCGGGCAATCCAGCTGTTGGCGAAACCGACGACGACATCGATGACCGCTGCTGCATCAACTGCTGCTGCACCTCAAAGCCGTTTATGTTGCCGTTCACGTACACGTAATTGTTGCAAGCACCACCCAAACTCAAATTGTTGTTATTGATATTGCTTTGGATGATGTTGGCGTTAGCGTTACCGTTGGCGACAAACTGGCAATACAACTGCTGTTGCTGTTGTTGTTGCTGGTGTTGTTGTTGTTGTTGTTGGTATTGGTCGTATTGCTCTTCTTGTTGTAGAGTATTTGACAAACCACTATCAACGACGGCGTAATTGGCGGCAGCAGAGTAGCGTACAGGGACAGACATTGTGAGGGCTGGCCTAGTACCTAATTTGGTGAATTGAATATGCGTTGTTGGATTTAAGATAAATTTTTTGAAATTATTGTTACAAATTGGGAATTTCTGATTTGTAAAATTGCAATGCTCAAAAATGTGCGACGACGACTTGTGCGCGCTTTTGTCGCTTTTATTTTTGTAGATACTTTTTTAATACGAATATTTTGGTAATACCAGGCCAATAAAAAATTTGTTTGATTTTATTTTCAGCCACAGGTGGAGAATTTGATTTGATTGAACTTTTAAGCTTACGCTACCTTTTCTATGGTAGGTGAATCGATATCAGCAAGAAGCACCACAAAAGCGATTGCTCGGTCTTTTCAATGGGTGGGCTCTCTCAATCTTTAGCTTAAAAATTGTTTCTTTCTATCGAATTTCCACACTTTGCAGGCGACTAAAAAAAACTAAAATCGCTTACAAAACTAACAAATTCTCCAAAAACAAAGGCAAAGTAAGAAACTAAATTGCGCCGCCACAAAACCACTTTTCAAACGAAATATGAGTTTTCTGCTCGCTGCCTCCAGGTGGGTGGTCGTGGTGGTGCGGGTGATGATTAATGCCTGTGTTGTTGTTGGATGATGTGGTGTGGGTGGCTAACCTTTGCAAAATGAATGCACTCGCGCACAATTTAGTTATTCTTACAGACCGAAAATAAAATTTATTGCTTGCTACTTGTGTCGTACACACCGGTCACAATGACAGTAGAGTAGTGGAACAGTTAAAATATGTCTGCTGCTAAACTACTTTTGCGTACAGAGGACCTTCGTACAATTCCTTTCCTCTATTGATTTTCTTTTTTTGTTTTTTTTTTGGTTGGAGGAAAATAGACAATTTGCAAGCAACAAACAAACAAAACCCTCAACTGATTTTTCGTTAACAAATATTTTAAATATTACAAATAAAATATGTCCCTTTAATTATTGTGATACCAAAGTAAATGTGGAATTCACTTCGCTCGGAATTAAAGTGTGTAGATAAAAGCACAGAAGAATAGGTTTATTATGTGAGCTTCGCAGCTTTTTTACGATAATAAACGCTTGCGCTTTTACAAAATAATTTTTTTTTGTTTTTTGTGTTTGTATGTGTGTGAAACACAGTGTACTTGAACTTTGGCGATTCTTGTACAAATTTTGGAAAATATGCGTCAAATTAATGCTCAATGTAGCAGAGAAGACTCGCGGCCACTCTCTCTCTCTCTCTCTTGTTGTCACTTTAAAAGAGTTTTTCGCTCTTGCGTTACTTGTGTAAATCCCGTTTTTTCTTTTGCCTAGAAAACTTACGCTCTGTTTAGGGAGGGAGAAATTATTAAAGAAAATTTAAATGATTAAAATGTGGAAAATTTGCATGGACGGATGAGATTAAAGTGCAAAAAATTGCATTAAGCTGGAAAAAAGAGTGTTGATTATGTACACAGAAAAGTGCTGAAATAAGTGCTGCAACTGTAAGGTGTGAAAATTAAATTACAATTTTCATAAATGGAACTGTAAAGTTTTGACAGCATTAATGATTTAAATTGAATTATTTATAAAATAAATAAATAAAAAAGCGGTAAATAATTTAGATAAGTAATTAAAAAGGGAGCGAAATTATGATATGGAGTTGAAAATGAAACTTTTTTAAATGAAATGGAGACGAAATGGTGGCATGAAGTTGATGAGCTCCTAAATGTAAATTTTTTATAAGAATTCCGAGTAACAAAAGATATGAGCTTTTTAAACGGTGGTAATTAATACCTATTGTTTCTATTGTGACAAAGGATTTCCTTATTTATAAATAAAATGTATGTACTTTAGGGAGGGTTAAGTTGTATGGGAGATTTTTTCGACTATGCGCGATAGCACAGAAGGATTCTACAAGAGCAAAAGTGAAAATTTTCTTCAAAACCTATTTTTGCAATTTGGCAAACTCCAAAGTGATTTTAGACCCATGGTTTCTTCGACAAATTTGCTTGGAATTACACATAGAATCTTCCTATATGCTATACGCGCAAAGATATTAAAAAAAAATTACCCGCCCTAATGTACATACATATATACCTTGGCGCTTCATAATACGCCTTTTAAAATATGTACATAAAGTTGTCCACGAAATAATAAAAGTGTGATATTTTGGCCAGTTTTAACTATGTATTTTTCTTTTGTTTATTTAATGTTTATAATTTTTTTATAAAAGTCTAGCTGGTTATACAACAAACACCAAATAAATTAACATTTAAAAATTTTTACAAAAATTATTAAAATTCTGCAATTAGTTTGCAGTTTTGTAGCCCACTAAATTGCAGTACAACAAAGTGCAAATTTCAAGCTGCTAAATAATCCAGTTGATTTTTGGCATTTTTTTTTGTTTTGTTTTTTGTTGCTGACAAATAAAAGAAAATCGTCGAACATATATACTTTGTATGGAAAAAAATGCGAAACATCTTCGACCAAAAAAAAATGCTCAAAAATCAACGGAATGAAAGGTCGGTTGTGCCCTCAGTGTGGTGGGCTTGGAAGGGTTTGGTGTTTGAGCTTCTATCAAGGAACCGAACAATCAATCAATTCGTATGACTTTTTACACCACCCAAATATTGAAAATACATAAATTAGCTGCTTAAGACATTTTGTTGCTTCTCACAAATACTTATTTCTTAATGATTTTAACAAATTGCTTCACTTCTTTTTTGACCATGTAAATGTTATTAACCCCCCTGTGCTTGCTTGTAAACTAATTCTATTTTAAAAAATTGTAATAATAATCTTAAAATACTCATTTGAGAAAATTTACTTATTTCCAAGGCTATGCATTCGAGTGAGGTCGAAGTCAACAACATAGGCATAGGCAAAGGCGATGGGCGATAGTGACAGCAGTAGGCGTTAAAAGGCAAGTGATTGAACTTCAATAAGTAATAATTAGTAACCTTCTCATTGGCAGCTTGGACAAAAAATAGCTTCTGTAAAGGGCACACGTAAATAGTTCAATGACAAATTTGTTTTGATTTATGTATTTAGAAATGTTTTGAAAAGTGCTAAAAACGAATGCGTAGTTTACATACAAAAAATAAATACAAAATTTATTTTTCGTGTGATACGTAAAACATATTTTTCTGGCAAAAAGTATATTTTCTAATCAGAAATTAGTTGGAAGTGAATTTAGCTAATTTTTATTTTTTATTTTCATTGTAGCAAAGTTGAAATTTAGTAATGAACACTTCCAAAACAATGCTTATTTTCGCAACTCAAATAACATTTATTATCTGCTACAACATCAGGAAATGGAAAAATAATCAACAGAATTCTATTCGATCAAAGGCACGTAACGTTTAGAAGGAAAAAATGGAAATAAACCAACAAAGCAGTGATTGAAATCGAAAAACAGCCAGTGGCTATAGCAACAGCAGCAATAAACCTCGATGTCAAAGTTCAAAAGTGTGAAAATCACAAGGCGTGACACAAAGCTGCTGTTGCAGCAACGAGTAGATAGATTGTGAAGTCTGATGGTTGCCAGGCCAGCAAGTTAATGAACTTTTTTCCCATCCACATCGTGTAAAGCAACAGATGCCTCAAAGAAGAAGAGCACCAATTCCAGTGTTGGATAAAAAAAAAGCCGGAAAACATACATACCATATACATATGTACTATGTTAGATGCATATTTATATAAAATAAATTACACTGCTGTTGGGGAAAAAAGCGAATAATTGAAAAAATAAAAAATAAATGCACTGAAATGCAATGCAAACAGCACTCGTTCACAGTTGTTTGCTCGTTGGTTCGTTGCTTCATTATATGCAATTTATCTAACGGAGGTTGTGGAAAAGCACACAGCACAGCAGCGAAATAGCACAGCATCAGCAATGGTGGTAACAGCAATCATACAAACAAACAAAAAAAAAGGAACAGTCCAGCGCCTTCGTCTTGGCCTGCAGGCTGTATCGGAGATACAGCCGCTAAATTTAAACGTAGAATACGTGGTATGGTTAAGAGCATATCCAAGTAAAAAAACAAAAGCACACACTAAGCAAAAAATATCGATAACAAAAGCGATAATAATATCGGTAGNACTGCACTCCACAGAGTTGGCGCTGGCCACAACTAATGGCTGTGGTGCTGATTGAGCCGTTAATGGCTACTATCTGGAGCGCTTGCATATGCACTTAAGCATTTAAAGAATACATACATACATATATGCGCCGTAATTTATTTTCCATTGCATGCGTATATTAGAGTATGAATGCATGTAAATTTTCCTAAAAGAAAGAAGAAATTATGTATGCAACCAAAGCAATGTGTAATTGCGTGCTGCCTAACTATAACTTGCAACTATGTAAATACATATGAATTGCAGTTATAATGTAAACTTTGAAGCAGCCAAAATACGCATGTGTGAACAAATTTGCTTGCCATTTTTATTTTACTCACTACAATTTTGTATTTAATTTGTCGATTTCTTCTAAACTTGTGCGCCTGTTAACTGAATATGCACATAAATCATTTCATGTGCGAACAATTCAATTAGTTACACAAGAATATATAGTGGAGATTGAGCGATTGACTGCCCAACTAACAGCTGCATGACATCTACAGACAGTCTACCATGCGCTTTAGGTAACATACATACATACATACATATGCGAAAAGTCAATCAATCGACAGTAAAATCAAGTTGGAAGATAAAAGAAACCAAAATTTCGAAGTACAGCAATAAAAATAAATGAGGTTGAATAAATAACTGGCAGCGAAAAATTAAAAATAAATCATGAAATGCAAATGAAGGCACGTAGTACTTGCGTACATACTGGCGCGTGTAAGTGCGTAAGATAGCGAGTAGATTACTCGTTGTTTTTTACGCCACCGGGAAATATCGTACGTTAAAGTAGAGGAAGTTGTAGTTTGCCGCAGTTGATTGGGTGTGAAGCGAGTAGTACGCACTTTAATGGGATTTTTTTTCTAAATTAATGCAATAATAGAATATAAACATAGGAAATATAAAACAACCAGTGATAGAATATCGAGCCCGAACCGCAAAAAAGTAAGCGACATTTTTCAATTATTATTTTTTTTTTTTTTTTTGTAGAAATGCATATTCTTGCTATAGGAACATTTCTGCATCAATAAGAAAATTTTGAAAAAGAATTTCACTTACGTCGTATAACTGCGGGCTATTATATTTATTGCTAATTGACTAAACGACAAGAAATTGCAATTGAATGAATGAATGATTGAATGAGTACACTGAGAAAAAAATCTACCAAAAATTGGTTAATATTACCAATTTCAAACTTGAAAAGGAATCAATATGATTTTTGGTTAATATTAACAATGCCTTGGTTGATGTTTTCAACAATGATTTGGTAATATTAACCAAACTTCTGCTTACATTAATCAAAGTTTTGGTTATCGATTTTTTCGTTTGAATACGTTTATGTTCTGCACTTCACAGGTGCTTTTTCATAATCCGGGGATACAAAACAAAAATTTGTATTACCATTTTAACAAGTTTCCTCTGACGATATTTGAAACCGCATCTTCTGAATGCTAGCAAATAATAGCAGGCATCTCTGCACACTGAGCTACAGGCGCTTTATAAATCTGCCTCCAAATGTTGAACTTTAATCAATTTTCTTCGTCGTTTGATTTGGTTTTGCACTTCATAGAGGCCTTTTCGTAATTAAGAAAAACCAAAATAGAAAAAAATTAAAATAAAAAACACTAAAAGACAGCAAATAACAGCAAGTACGTCTGCACGTTCAGCCACACACAGCTTGAATCACATTTCTTACAATTGGCTTATTAACCATGAAAAAATCAAACCATAACTTGCTTGACAAAACCATTGTGCTTTTGACTCAGTGTAGGAAAATAGCGAAAAATATAGTATAGCATGATGTTCGACTGTTTTCTCGATAAACTGTATTCAAAGTAAGCTTTAAGCTTTGAAGAAAATGCTCAGCTAACAAATCAGGTAGATCTGCACAATATATGCGTCGAAAAAATTATAGCCGCACCATATATTGACAAGTTTTAATATTTTTTCATAAACCATATAAATCATTCTTTAACAAAAACCATGTAAATCCAAGTTTCAAACTTTGTGCAATATTAAAAAAAAGATCAATAAACTTAAATAAAAAAAAATAAAAATTCTCAAAAACAACGCGATTTTTTAGCCGGTTGAAACTTGCCTAAAACTGTATAGGTTATAAAACTGCATACCCAAAAATGTTCTAAAGATTCAGATTAAAAATTTGAAATTTTGGTGAATATTTTTTGAAATTTCCTAAATTTTGTATAAAGTTTGAAACTTAGATTTATATAGATTTGCTTAAAGCTTGGGCGGTATTTTTATAGAACAATAACAAACAAATTTAGCTCGAAAAATATTACGAATATTAAAAAAAAAAATCAAATCGGTCATTTGTTTGAGTCACTGCATATGTGAATTGTGTAACCCAAAAAATATCGAGTTTTGATGGCATTGGCGAGTTCTATTTTTTTCTACAAATAAGCTCACACGACTTAAGCAACTATATTTAAATGCAATACTATTTTTATTTGTTCATATTTTTTCAAAACCAGTTCATACATACCCATGTCTGACTGTAATTGGCAATAAGAACAAAAATTTACATAAATTAAATAAAAATCAAAAGTGGAACCTGCTTTTAAACGCAAAAAAGCGCAAATTGAGAAGAAGCGAAAAATAAAGAATAATAGATAAAAATTTGCCTAAAAATAAAACTGCTTTAGAACAGCTGCATTTGAATAGGCAGTCAAACGAATTAAGCCGAGTACGGGAGGTTACCGTAGCGGCAGAATATGTGCACATACATATGTAGGTACATACTTGCGAAACATGCAGCACGTAGACAAACACACATCCATATGTACATACATATGGACATTTGTTATGCACATAAAATACTTATGTATGTAAATGAACTATGCCATATAGCATTTCAAGTGATATTATATTTATAGCAACCCTGAGCGTTACTCGAGCGCAAAGCCAAGTACAAGTATACTCACATATGTACGAACTGCAGCGTCTATGCTCAAATATCAAGCTGATATAAATGTATGTATGTATAATTATATGCAACTGCGCTTCAAAAAATAGATTTACAAAGACGCAGTAGCTACATACATATAAACCAGATGCAATTAAAAATACGAGTACTAAAACCGTTTTTAACACAGGTGTTGTTGTTGATAAAAATTAATTATGTGTACTCTTAATGCAGACAGAAAACGATAAAAAAAAATTAACCATAAATAACAAAAAGTTGCAGCGCTAAGACCATTTAAAAAAAAAATGTATTTAAACTTAATTTTTTGTGTATAATTTTTTAAATTAACCATACACCAAAACAAGCTAAACAAGGCTTGACTCAACTNATTAACCATAAATAACAAAAAGTTGCAGCGCTAAGACCATTTAAAAAAAAAAATGTATTTAAACTTAATTTTTTGTGTATAATTTTTTAAATTAACCATACACCAAAACAAGCTAAACAAGGCTTGACTCAACTGATTACTTTATGTTTCAACGCCGCTGCTTAAAGTGCAACAACCAGAGCTACAGCGTACAGTGACTTTGAAAATAAAAGGTTAAGAAGTGCGCACTTCTTAACCTTTTATTTTCAAGTGATTTCGATTTTCGATTACTAATACTGCATACATATGTATGTATATATGCATGTAGGTATGTAAACCTTTTTGTTTTGCACGATCATGTAATTTGCCAAGCCACTCAAGCCAATGTTTTCAAAAGTACCAATGAATAAGCAGGTGGTTTATCGGCAACACAATGAAAGCTTAAAAAAAGAAAACGAAACCCTCTTGTAGCACAAGATAGAAAACGCGTCATTTAACTCTTCAAATGAAATAAAATTAAAACAAGTTGAATCATAATTTATTGCAGTTATGCTGGCTAAGCAAAGAAACCCCGATTTTGCGCTTCCGCTTAAACATATCGAACATTTTTGTATTGAAATATTGAAAATAAACAAAATATTTACATAAATAAGTGGCAACTTAAGGAAAACAAAATCAAATTTCAAGGTCGCACCACCTATAGCCAAAGTTAATTGAGTAAAAAAAAAAAAAAATCACAAAATATTTACGCAACCATAATTAGGTGATTTGTATGTTTTTTTGAGTGTATGTATATATTGCGCTGATAATTTACATGCCGCCAGCAGAATTTATAAAAAAAATCTATAACGCTATAGTAATAATGCAAGTATGATAAAGCAGTTTACAGCAAAATATTTATATGCAACTATTACCAACTATTAGTACTGCTGAACGACATTATCAGCACGTATGTACATATGATTTGACAGTAGCAGTGGAAATTGATGGACTTTGAAATTTGAAACAAATTTTTTTGAACTTTGTGTAAGCCTTGAAACTTCTACTAATGTGATTTCTATTGATTGCCATGAGTTGCAAACAATATCATTTTGAATTTTGGTGCTATTATTTTGAGCGCAGCTGTATGTATCAACAAAATTGTTTTAATTTTTTTTTTATAACGCATCGAAAATTTTCGTCCGAAAAAAATTCTCAAAAATCAATGGTAATTTTTAGCGATTTAATGTACTAAAATTTAATGGGCTACAAAACTGCATACTTAAGAATTCTTCCAAAAATTTTGATGACAATTTTTTTATTTTTTTTTTAACTTTTGTGAACTTAGTATAAGTTTTGAAATATTTATGTATGTATGTTGCAAACAATATCATTTTGAATTTTGACGTTATTATTTTGACCACGGGTATACATACATATGTACGTATTATTTATTGATCGCAAAATAAAAATTGGAGCATAATAACTAAAAACAATAATTTGCTGTATAACTTATAACTATTACGGTCCCTGGTTACAACAGTTTTAATGGATTTTCGAAGCGCTTTATCTATTAACTATGCAAAAAAAATAAAAAATTTGAAAAAATATTGTCTAAACAAAAGCGGCAGAGTGCATTCCACTTTTGAGGCTGTATTAAAAACTTTGGTCCGCGAACGTTGAACTTACGGCGCTTTTGGTTTTAATTCTAAACAAAAAAGTGTGCTACTTACTTTATAATCAAGACAAAATATTCACTCAATGAAAACAAAAAACAACTCTTCTCCACGAAACACTTTTCAACACTGGCCTCAGAAAATTTTCAGCGCTATAACTCAGAAATGTGTAAACGCAAGTATAACAAAGTACAAAGACGATAGAGAAGGCGAGAGAGAGATAGATTACACTTTTCGACACTGGGCTAACGAAATTTCAGCGCTATAACTCAATGATGTAGACTGAGGGAACAGAGAGGGAGAGAGGAAGAGTACAAAACAAAACCAAAGGCCAATGCAAACAAATGAAACTGCAGCGCGCCATAACTCACAAACCAAACAGAATTCGCTAGAAGGCAACCATTTTAGGTATCTAAAAATAGGAATGAGCACAAAAAGTGTAATACGAGTAAAAAGTGTGTATGTAGCAGTGTACTGTTTCAGTGTGGTAACTCAGTGGAAAAGTACTGGCAAGCGGAATAACAGTTTAAAAGAGAAAACAAAAATTCAGCATGGTAACTCGTAAATGAACTGACGAAGCAGTTTAGCTAGCGCAGAAGAAGCAATGAAAAAGGACTGAAAATGGGTTCTGTGCAAAAATTAAAAAAAAAAAAACATTGTTACTCGCGGGCCGTAGGGTTTAATAATAAAATATGTAAAGCTATGAAAACGTAAAATTTTTGCATGCCACATTCATATGCTATCGCCTTGCTGCTCTGAACTTTATGTAACGGTAATTTTAAGTTGAAGCAAGTTAAAAAAGAAAGAGGAAAAAGCAGCAAGTAAAAAAAAACGAACACCTAATCAAGTAGTACTATAAAAAAGTCTAACAAATCTTACGGTGTAATAATAAAGCTTTTAAATAGAACTGGAGCCACACAGCAGTTACAGAAGAAAACGAACTAAACACCAAACCAAAGCCCAAGAAGTTTAAGAAAAGAAAAAAAAAACGCAAAAACGGCGCGCGAAAAAGTTTGGAGTGGCGCAAAATCGCCAGCCATAGGTACCCAGGCCGGCAGACAGACAGGCAAAAAACTAAAGAGGTGAACAAATGTTTTGCTGCTTTGTTTGAAGACTAATTCACGCATTTTTTCTTTTCTAATTTCCCTATCGCAATCTTCTTTATGCTTCTGTCGGCATTACTTTTTGATACAGGCACAATAAAATCGGCGCATAAATAAATAAAATTATAACATGACGCGACATGCGAATTTCAACGACAAAGTCTCAACAGCGAGTAAGCAAAAGTAACAGTCAGCTAAAATAAGCCAAATCTCGAGTAGGGCTATTTTTAGGTACGCTAAGAATGTGGAGAGAGTGGAGTGGGGACAAGTAAATTTGGGTGCGAAGAGAAACAAAAAAAGCGATTTCAAAAGAGATGGAGCTTTGAGATTACATGACCAGCAGCAGGCAGATTTCCAGTGCTGATTTCTAAAAGATTTCACAAAATTTGGGAAAATTTTTAATTACAGTAGCAACAAAACAAATACACACAAAAAATTGGCACAAAAATAAAAAGAGTTAAATAAACACTTTTTGCATTAAACAGACAAAATGCTTTCAAGTCGAATCAACAAGTAAACACAACAAAACAAAATAATTTTGTAGTAAACAACAAAGAGGCAATTATGGTACCGCGAGCATTAAACTCGCAGCAATTTGCCAATGAACGCACAAATGTGGAAACTATGTTGTGTAAAAAAAAAATACTCAACGAAGCCAAAAAGTCCACACGGCAACAACAAAATGTATTGCATTCGAGATTTTCCATAAATACTCAAGCACACCTTGATTTCTGTGTGCGTTTTTTTCCAGTTATTTGCTTTGACTTTTTTGTTTGGTTACGCCAAAATAGTCAAAGTGTTGCATATTTCTGCGGCACTACGCAAGAGGCGCTAACACAAACCTGGCTATATTTGCGCACGGTGGCCATTTTCGGAAATCGAGGTTAGACATGGCGGAAAGAAAAATATATATATGTACATAAATAAGAGGGTATTGACAAACCAAACGCGCGTAACCGCGAAGAGAGTAAGACAGCCGGGGAAAGGTGAAACATGCAGATGGTAAGTGGTAGTGAAAACATTGACTTGCTACAAAATGATAGCTTGTCGCATTTGAAAATGAAAGTTATTGAACGTAGTACACACTTGTGCGCATTTGAATTTTTCAATGATAGAGACAATATTTGAAACTAAAAAAAGGAAAGGTAAAAATTGAATGGAAGCTTCAGAACCTAAAAGCTAAGAAGCTTGTATTGGGACATAAATTTTTAATAAAAAGTTTTAATCTTTAAAATTTTAATTATAAAACTTTAAAAATTAAGTAGAAGCTTTAGGACACAAAAGCTCAAAGGCTTCCATTTTGGATATCCGATTTTTAATAAACTTTTAATTTTTAACTAAATGTTATGAAAGTTGTGATGCTTAAAACATTAAATGGAAACTTCAGAATCTAAAAGCTAAAAAGCTTTCATTTGGACATCGCTATTTAATTAAAATTTGTAATCTAAAGAATTCTAAGTAATGAAACATTAAAAATTAAGTGCAAGCTTTAGGGCAATAAAGCTCAAAAGCTTTCATTTGGACACCCGATTTTTAATAAAGTTTTAATTTTTAATTAAATATTATGAAAGTTATGATTTTTTTATAAAAATGGGTAAGCCTTAAAGCCCTAGGGACCTAAAAGCATAAAAACCTTAAATTTTACTTTGATTTTTTTAACAAGTTTTTTTGTTGTTGATTGTTTCGAATTACACTGATTTTTAATTTCTCAGGTTCCGTTGTTGGAAATCTTAAAGTATCAGCTTGCACATACAAATTATTTTAATTCCCTGATTCCACTAAAAGCTATTGAGATATCAGAAATCATAAAGTATAAGCTGACACATCAAATTTCCCACTAAGCTGAAAAGCTCTATAGTGAAATCTTTGAAAATCATAGCCATTTTGTAAAACTTTTAAGCATGAGCATTATTTTAATTGGATGAATCCTTTGTAAACGTTTAAGAAGCATTTGAAAGGCGGATCTCGAAAATACTCTTCACAAACCTAATGCGAAAAAAAAATTGCTTGTCTTTTTTAATTAGTTTTTTGAAAGTGGAAGCATTTCAAGCAAATCAATTATAAACTATTTATAAAATAAATAAAAAACATAAAAACTAATTTTATTTCTTCTCAATTATTGCTACAATACTTAGATCGCACTAGCGAGCGAAAACTGCAAGTCATGGCGACGATCATTAAATACACACACATATGTAGGAAAAAATGAAAACAAAAACTAGCGCGTTTTTTGGCCCCTATCGCCACCTACTGTTGTTTTTTTTTGTGTTCATGACTTTGATTACAAGTTGCGCGATACGCTTTTGACGCTGGTTTCTTGCAATTTTTCTTCCTAGTCTTTTATACGCATAACCCCAACAATTTTTTACTTAGATTTGCGCGGTTTTTGAACGCTTGAAGGTCATACATGACAGCTAAACTACGGAAAAAAATGCATTGGAAAACAAAAAATTTCAAGTTCGACCATACAAAATTGATTTCTCGATATTAAATGAATAAGCAAATCAGGTAGTGAAAACAAAAACCGATGCTTTTTGTGCGCACAAACACAGAAGCGTATCGAAAAGAGACTAGACGTCAATTTTACTTCATGCGAAAAAAAGGTAAAAAAAAAGGTTAAAAAAGGTGAAACAAATCCAGTAGCTGGCCAGATGATCACACTATTCTATATTTAACGTTTGCAAACCATAGCTAATTTTATTTACTTTCAATATAAAAGGGATAGAAAATGCAAAAAATTTTAATTTTAAATTATAACGGAAGCCAAAAAGAAACAATCACTCTAAACTACGCAGAAAATTGCCAAGTTGTTACATCAGCTGCATCCTAAAGCAAGTTTCAAGTGTGGTCTGAACTTAACGTTATCGCACTCAAAAAAAAAAAACACCGCGCCTAGAGATTAGCGCGATTTCAATGACTTGAATTAAGTGGATGATAATTTGTGGAGGGCTATCAGTGTTTACTGTTTCATTTTTATTTTGCTCTTAATTTATTTTCACTTTTTTATTTTATTTACTCTCCAACTCAGCGCGAAATTTTTGTTGTGCAAAAAAAAAACTTTCCATCACTAACGGCAAATTTTAGAGCACGCGCCAACAGATGGGTCAACAAACGAAAGGTGAGAAAACCAAAATATTGGTGAAATACATTTAAGATGCTAATAAGCCCATTATCGTTCACCAGCATCGCTTCAAATTCAAAAAATCAGCTTAAAGTAAATAAATCAATCCAATAGACTTCCATTGGCAAAATAAACTGTAGATACGCAGTTTCAAAAAATAATAGGTGGTACAATAGGTACGAACGCAGTAAAGTGTTAAAGGGTAGAAATTTTCACAGAAACCCTATAATAAGCGCCCCACAGTAAACTCATACAAATGAAGCTTCAAGCGTCATTACATCAAGGGTGCAAACTAGAGTATAGACATATCCACTACACGATTCAGTCTCTAGTTGGGTTCATTGAATTACCACCCGTTGACAGAGTGCAGAGTGCAGAACGCTGAATGCCCCCGTAACAGTAAACCCATCCCATCAGCTGGCCACAAAAATAGTACACGTACAATGTATTGTAGAAAACCATTAGTACCTAAAGTGTGTTGCGCTCATAAAGCCGTAAAAACTCATTAAAGGCTTCAGCGTGCGTCATTTCAGGTGATTTGTGTTGTTTCCTTTAGCAAATAATTCTTACTTTTTATGGCCTTCTCTCATTGCCTTTTACGAAACTCAAATTAACGTGAAAGAAAATACACAAATTAAAGTCACTTTCTCATTGAGTGAGACGGCTGACGCGACGTACATACATATGTCGCACCGCCGAGTAGGGTCGACCAACCACCCTCCCAACTGATAACATTTCCACCGCCCCTAATGAAAATAAAAACAACAACAAAATGCTTGTTTATTAAGAATACAAAACAAACTGAAGTTGTTTTTTTTTTTTTTATCTTGGCCTGCATTGCCAGCCAGTCTAGTCGCGCGTACATTGTACGTAAAGTATACACTACTATATACATACATACATACGAGTACATACATACATACATTAGCGAGTGAGACTTTCGAGGCATAAAAATTGTGTTGTTTATGCGCACTTTGCACGACAACAGTTCGTGCGCTTGATAAACTAAACTTTAATTTTATTGTTATTTTATTTTCTAAAATTTTTACTTAAGCAAACGCTTGTTTAATAATAAGCAACGTAGTTTTTATTGTGATAAGGAAAACGAACGAGTATACAAAGCTTAACCCAGCAGACACCATACGAAATTTTTCCTCAACCTTTGATAAATGGCTGATTCTTAAGTTGTTAACTAACATTTTTTTCCATTGGAAAATATTTAAGTTCTCATCTTCGAAACCTTGGAGAACAAATTGAGAACTAACCTTTTCCAGCTGAATGTTAAGGCCGTAAGGCTAAATGTCTAGTTATGCGATTAATCAGAACTTTATCCGAAGTTGATGCGATGTCCGATTACCGCTCCTTTGTCAATTAGGCTCTGATTAAGTTTACTGGAAAAGGACCTTCCGATTAGCTGCTAAAAAATGTTGTATTCTTGTACTTTTTTCGCCCGACTGAGAGAGTGGTTTAAGAATTATATACAAAACTCCAACCACCGGTTAAGCGTTAAGTTAATCAGGCATTTAGCAAACAGCCGCAAGTTGAGACGCAACATTGGAGACTAAAAACATTGCACCTTAATTCTCAACTTAACCTCAAGTTATTCATAATCCTGTTATGTTTGTTGGGTAACTAAAAAAATTTCGATCATATACAGATTAATACTACGCATGTAGTTATAGTACATACATACATTCATATACTATTGGGGTATTCACATTCACAGTGCAGTATGGGTAATTTGACCCATTTAATTATAACCAAATTAAATGATTAAAAAACACGATTTTTTTTTATTGATTGGCATGATTTCACATTTTTACAAAAAAAAAATCTTTACCCTTGAAGACCGATCGCTTTTTAGTTTTTCTAGACTTCAGCAGGGATTGAAGGCTCGTGCTAAACTATGTATCACTTACTTTTTTCTTTGTTTTCTATATTTTTGTTAAATTCTTAGATAATGGTTAACTTAAAAACGGTTGTTCGAAAATAACTAAAAGCAGAACTCAAAATCTATTCCATTATTTCATTCACAGACAACGACTTTGACCGCTTGCTAAGCAGTTGGCGTTCGATTTTTTTTTTTTACAAAAACAAAAGATGCCGATATTTGGTTTGAAGTTTTCTTTATGAAAGTTCATTTTTGTTAGTAGGAAAAAGGACTTTTGCCAAAAAAAAACACTGATCAAGTTACTCATAGCAGAATGTCGTAGGTGTCGTATTGTTGTATGTTGTAAAATTTAAACGGCTAAAAGTATACTTAGGGGCTCGTAATGTTTCACACTGTAAAATAGTTTTTAGCAAAAAAAAAAAACACTTAAAAAAAAAATATATATATATATTTCATGATCCAATGATCGGATCTAAACCGATGGGACCACCTCTGAGACACTACCTTGCCGATGCAAGAATTATTAAAATCGGTTGGCGTGGTCCAAAGTTATGCGGTAACATACATTAAAAAAAAATTAAAAAAAAAAATATTCCCGACAAACTGATAACCTCCTCCTTTTTTGGAAGTCGGTTAAAAATAATTTTTTGAAGTTTTAAAGTTTATGACATACAGCAATACGACACTTACGACATCGTTGTGAATACCCCAATATACATAAATATCTACTGATCTATTGACGGTTACAGGCTAGCGCAATTAACTTGACGTCATTAGCTTAAAATAAAAAATACACGTTTATGTACTTGGCAATAATTATAACTATAAACAAATATGGGAAAAATCGATATTGGCAGACAAGCGAACGCCAACTTTGTGATTCATAAGCAAATTAGTGTAAGTTGTTATGAAGAACAAGGATAAACTGAATGAAGTTATTATTATATATAATTATTTTTTGTACATGTTGTGGGATGTGAAATATTTAGGAAATTAAGAGTTATCAAACTAATAACATAGCACTAGTTTTTTTCTGTTTTTTTTTTTGTTTCGTAAACTTTTAAAACCACACTCATTTGAGAGAGCAAATCTTCTACTATAACAGTGGCATTTTTATTAATTTTACATAACCTTCTGTTACAAAATATAAGAATTCATATGGAAGGACCTGGAGAAAATTTCGCAAATTCAAATATCTCTTACAAATAAATCTATGTATATACATTTATAGCAAATTTTTTAATAACAATCTATACTTAGATCATGATAATCTTTGAGGTACCTATATACAAAATTTAAACACATCGTTCATATTTGGGCGATGTATAGCTCAAAAGCCGTAAAAGTTGATAAGTCAGTGTATTTCCAAACCCTTTGCCGAATTCTCAAACGCACCTGATTTTAGTGTTAATTCTGAAAACATATTAAAGCCAGGGGTTTTAAAATCGGAGCAAAATAAGAAATCTCCATACAAAAAAAAAATGTCCGACTCCTAAAAATGGTTTTATTTTTTTTAATCGTTTGTATATGTACATATCTAATTAGACTTTTTCCAATAAGAAATTTTGGAAAAAAAAACAATTTTTCGTCTCTTACATACCCGCGGCATTCCTTTGCAAACATGCCAAAAAAAACACTATCAAATGCATTGCGTTCATCATTCATAGAACTTAATTATGTATACATGCATATGTACTAAAAGACCCCACAAAATTGCATAACGAAATCAAGAAAATAAATTTTAAATAATTTTAATTCATTTTCATGCAACGCTACTCTACATACTGACACACATACAAATGTCCCAATTTCTAGGCTAGCCGAGGTTGTTAGCCAACACAATTTATGCGCATTGAATAACATACATACGTAACAAACAAATTAACTATGCGAAAAAATTCTAGTATACATTTAACATATATACATATATGTACATATATATGATTTCAGTTGAAAATTAAACATTTTATGTAGGCTAAATTGAAACGGTCATGAATGGCACTCGAAATTCTCGTAAACAAACAAGCAAACAAATAGAAACAGAAGTACATACATACAGAGTAAAACAAAGGCAAGTCATTGTACTTCGCTCGTTTGCGGCTAGAATTCAATTAAAAAAAAAAATTAAATAATGTATTAAACAGGCTAACAGGTTGTAATTAAATTCACCGACATGAGCAGTAAAAAGTGCATTTTGTGAAAACTTACAAACGATTAATCATTAGCGTCTAACTATTTTACGTACATACATATATGTATGTATGTATAATAAGGGCACAACTAGACGTGTGCTTCTAAAAATACATATATGTATACGCATACACTTGTATTTAACTAACCAATGCACAGTTATGTCAGTACATGTCAGTTAGTTGCCTTTTGCTCGCTCGTGTAGAATTATCAATAAAATTAAATTAGTGTAACTCAAGTGTGCACATAACGCTTGATTAAGCAATTGCAGTAAACCGAGATGCGAGCTTTAAATGGGGGAATGGGAGCATAGTAGAGTCGACTGCACAAATAAAGGCATATTAATGCACACGCGCTGTATATTTTAAGGTAAAAATATATTTTAGTCAAGTACAGCTTGCGTAGAAGAAATAGAAGCTTTGAAATGTTTACATATGTACATACATATATACATATGTATATGCAATTGCCCTAAGAAAAATATATATATATATTTATCATCAGTCAGCTGATCAAGTCACATAGAGGCGGGGCGCATTGACTTTTAATAAGAATTTAATTTACATATCTAAATTAGTACACAAAAACGGCAAACGGCATTTGATAAGAATAAAAACAAAAATTTCGTATACACTTTTTGCGTGCATATAAATTTACTTTCTTTTATTTTGTTGATTTCACTGCAGCACCAATAATAACATTTCGACGCTTTGTTCAGTGCAAAATTTTTTGTTTTGAAATTATTTTTGTTTACTGTCCTAAGTCGCCAAATTTAGATAAAGTCTAAGCAAGAAGGCAACAAACTTTGCTGCACCCAACAGTCCCTCCTATTCCAGCAATCACCCAAAAATGCAAAGTTTCAAGGTTAATTTCATAAAGAGTTTGCAATAAATTTGCAAATAGGAGCAAGCAAATAATAACAAAGTACACACGAACATACAATACATATGCATGTAGTATAAATAAAAATGAATTTACATATACACAGGCAATGTACATAGTACGTATATAGAAATAAGAGTGAAAAAGTGGTCTGCTAGTCATAACAAAATAATCAAATAATGCAACCCTGCACTTGATAAACAGCTAGGTCGCCCCACAGACTTGTCATCGTTATCCATTAAGCAATAAAGAAAGGTGTGTACGTTGGCAACTTCTCATTCTAAATTTGCAATCTTGAATGCCCTTCACAAGACAACTTTTTTTAATTTTACAGCGAGTTTAAATTAAAAAAAAAAAAAGTACAACTTCCTAAAAATACGCTTTTTTTGATAGTCTTATTGGACAATTTTCCATATTTATTTCAAGAGATGGCCTCGTTTATACGCATATATCCAATACAAAGCCCGTATGCAGTTCTGAAGAAAAATCTAAAGAAATATTTTTCATTATTTTTTTTTTTTTTTTTGCTAGGAAAGTACTTTGCGATAGATTGTTGATAGTAGAAAGTGGCTTTCCCATTTCTTGTGCGTCATTCTATATGAATTTTTAGTTATTCTTAAGATATGCAGACCTGCCTTGAAGTAATAAAAATTATTAAAATAAATTTTGTTGATGCGTTATTGTGCCTTATGGTTTGCCAGCAATTTAGAAATGTAAAAAACCTAACACTTAATGCCAAAACCGTTTCGCTTAATAAATTAAAATAAAAAACCCAAAAGCGCAAAAGAATATATTATTCAATATGTTGCATAAAAACCCCTTAATTTTCCGTTGTAGTGGACATTCTATAAGGTAACGGAAATGTAGTAAATCTACTACCATTACCTAAAGCGGGCTTTCTTTTTTCCGCCGATTCTTGCGTACTTCAAAATACAACATTGAGCTAAGGGCGCATTTAGTACCCAATGGCGCTGTCACAACGTACCACACCTTTAGTTATTGCATGATGATCACAACGACCATTAAGCGAACTGTTTATCTATGTACTTAGCACTTGCTGATAAAACGAATTTTGAGTTATTTACATACATTTTTTATCTAGCCATGGAATTGATTGTTTAACATGATGACTAGGGCATATATTTTATTAATTGATAGTATTTTTTTTTTTTGCGTAAATGCAGCACACATTTGATAAAATAAAATGCAATTAGTGTGTGGCATATGCAATGACTTGACAGTCCAATAAAGCCAATGAAAGGTGGTAGAGACAGATCTTATGAAATCAAAAGAGGTGTTCGTACTTGGAACATTCGTGAAAAATGTTATAGCTGAACAAGCAAAAATTCTGTTGTACTTCACCTGTGACGCATGCATGTGTTTTTTTTTTTAATTTAGCTACTTGTTTTTTATTTTTGTTTTTCCATAAGCTACAAAACAATTTACTGTGAAGAAGCTAAACAGAAAGTGACGCAAAATTCTACGTAAGGTTCTTTTGTATTTATGTACCTACATACATATGTATGTGTGTAATAAATTCATGTATACAGTGACTCAAACAAGTGTTCACATTTTTTTTTTTTAATGTTCACAATGTTTTCATGTTAAAATTCTTTTATTTTTGGTAAAAATATTGTTCGTGCTTTAAATAAAACCATATAACTCAATGTTTCCAGCTTTATTCAAAGAAAAAAAGTTTAACAAGTTTTAATCAAAATTTATAACCTTTTAATCCGAAGGCCGCTTCTAATGAAAAAATTTTGTGGAAAAGCAATTATAATTTACACTGAATTTTTGGTTACGCAATAAAATTTAGTAAAATATAGTGGAAGTTTCATGTAGCTAAAAGCCGCGTTGATTTTTAATATTTTTTTTTTTTTTTTATAAATTTTTCCATATAAACATGAATTTCTTATTGAATAAAATGCGCAAGACCGTTCGCAAACAAACTAAAAAATTATTAGCTCCACTTTTTATAATTTGCACTGGTTATAAAAAACGGAAAGCAGTCAACACGATTTTATGTGCAAAAAGGACCAAATTTTTTTGAAGTTTTCTAAATTTGATTACATGGATTTTTTTTAAATAAAAACAAAACAAAAAATAAGGTGAAAAACATTGTGTAGTTAAAAAAAGTTAACCTCGAACACTTTTTTGAATCACTGTATATTAGCTTATATTTTCATTTATTTTTAATATTTATTTCTGTCTAAAACTGCAGCATGCAAATATTTTTAACTCGTTTGCTTATTTTCCATAATTTCTATTTAATATTACCATTTTATATTTAGAATACTTAGCAAGCAATGATGATTTTTCGAATTTCAAAAATCCACCAACGCGTACAAGATATCAGAATATGTGTATTACTTCCTTTGCTATGTTTGATTTCTACCTCTAATGTAATTTTAGACCTTATATCGCACAGCTGACAAAAATCGTTAGCGGTGACTGGTGTGACAGGAAGTTCAGTCTACGACTAATTAAAAACGGGACAAAAGCACAAAACATAAGCTTTGCTGTTAACCACCACAGCTGGTGTCCAAAACGGTGAAGAGTTGGAACGAATGAAAAGAGCAGACTAAAAAAGCAAAAACAAAATGCTTTCGATAACAGCTGATCGAAAGCAAGAAGAAATGCTTGCTGCAAAACAGAAAATTTGCCGAATCCTGAAAATATTCAACTTGCAACCAGCTGGTGGTAGCAGAGGCAGAGATGCCAAGACCAGCTGGAGAAAGACTTCGCTTGAATAGACATTTCCAAATGTCTCATTTAACTGCTGTCTACACTCTCCAAATTACATAAATGAGCGCCACAAAAGAAAGCATCATTAATTAAGTAGTGCCTTGTAACGCTACACTTGTTCGTGAATACCCCCTACCTTTACTCCACACAAAGGATTACAAATTCCAAATCTAGCCAAACTAAATAAAATCTGCTACGAGTCAATGGTTTATAATTTAAAAAATTGCCAACAACAGCTGTAGTCAGCAATGAAAGCAGCAAGCTGAAAAGCGAGGGGGTGCTATGGGCAGGTAAGCCGCGCGCCTATGGAACGGAGGGTTGATGTTGCTGCACGAGCCATTTGCACACGACCACCACAGTCAAAAGGGGCCGGGGTGGTCTTCTGGCCTTTCAGGGCTTCAATTGTTTCAATTTGCAAAGCGGAAAGGTGCATAGTATACAGGCTATAGAATAGAACTGCACTGCTTTAATTAAGGGTTGAAAGCATACGCCATGCTTGGTGCTCACAAAGGAATTGGCTTGGTTGTAATACAATAATGTAGAAAATTGAATAACGGTATGACGACGGCTGAGGTTTACAATTTCATCGGTAAGCCTTAGAAAGATTTTATTTTTAGAATGCTGTCAACACATTTTGTCAATACGTGCCTAAAACATTATATGGTCAGTGAATATATGCGAAGCGCAAGCAAAAATAAATAGATTTTTTTTTTTTTAATTACGAGGGTCGCTAAACAAGTTTTTGAAATCCGCAACGGCTACAACGGTAAATGGCCTTTCAACAAGCTAATACCAGCTTTCACACATTTAAACAAACAAATTATTTTTTAAGCACTGAAAACATCGAATTAATGGGTCTCTCGCCGTAGTCCATATTTGGCACTTAAGGTGTTTTTTTTTTGTTTCCATAAGAAGCTGGTAACCTGTTCACTGTGGGAAAAGTGGTTCACCAATAAGCTTGAGCGTAGCAAAAGAATATCTTGAAAACCAAGAAAACCATTTTTAAGAACAAAAAAAATGTTTTTCTGTGGTATTCTAAGAAATGTTTAGTTACCCTCGTACCTTGAAGAAAAAAGTGTAGAAAATGTTTCAGTATGGCAGCATACAAATTTACGTGTGCAGCATAGCGAATTTATGAAAATGTAAGCGAGGGCAGAGTTTATGCGGTGCTTATTGCTAAGAGCGGCTCCACACCAGACACTTGACAACAACGGGCGTTGGAGCTATACAATTATTTCCAGTTGAATGACAACGGAACGGCAATGGCGGGTGGTGTTTGTTGGTGGTGTCACATGTGTGTGCACATCAAAATATTAAGTAAAAATAGATAAATAAAAAAAAGGGTAAAAAATCACAACAATAAGCAACTTGCGCAAATGCGCTTTCGAGTGGCTTATGCAAAGAGACGGCTGTAAAATGAAATGTGAATTATATTTTAATAAACGTGACAAAGCCGCTGGGCCAAGCAAGCTTGTAAGTGTAGATACATAGCTGCAGGCTAGATGAAGCTAAGTGCATTTAAGCTCAAGACTCAAAAGCAGTAGAAAAATACGTCGGTAATGAAGCAAACAATTTGTAGATTTTTCTTTCTCAACAGACAAATTACACATTAAAACAGAGAAAAACAATGACCACACAGAGACGACGACCAAATGGCTGATGAAATACATAGCTTGCAGACGGAGACAAATTTTTGATTGTACAAACATTACAAAGTAATTGAACGCTTATTGTTGCTGGCGGATAAATCGAAAGATTTCACTTTAACGGACAAAGACCTGATGAAAAAAGAAGATACAAACAATTAAAAAAAAAAAAGTGCAGCATCTACCTGTGCAATGATTAGTCACTAAATCTCAAAGACAATGACAACGCATTGGGTCAACTCATAGATACTTTTATAGTTTGTGACGTACCGCAATATAATCCTCCAAAATTTTGTGTGAAAATTAGGCAGACGAAAATTTCATTTGCGAGCAGCTAACAATTTGCAATGCCTTCGCCATAGGCAGCAGACGAGCAACTTAGCGACGCTTGTCATTAATATTTATGACCTGCGAAATGGGGAAAATGTTTAATTACCGCCCCCCGAATAATGGCGACACAAGGCATGAATATGTGTACCCATGCATGTAATTGAGAACGCCGCCAAAGTAATTTCGTGATTATTACTAACGTTCGCTGCTATCGCCAGACAAGCACTGCAGTTTATTTGTTTACGGCTGAGCAAAAAGAAAAATATTTACATGCATATAAAATTGCTGCAAAGGATCAGCACTGCAGGCATACATATAAGCAGAGTTGCATTTTACACTAGTCAAAGCTATTTCTTTAGTTGCTGCGTGAAGAACATTTGTTTTGACTACGGAGCGTTTTATGTTTATGTATGTAGCATGTGCACATCGTGTTTGTAAACAATAAACAAATTTTATTTATAGTGCAATCGAAAAGGCTCCGCATAGCCAGCCATCGACTCTCGACGTGAAATGAGTTAAATGTAAACAAAAGCGACGGAAAAGGCTATTTGGTGCAGAGAAAGTTATTGCATGCATTCGAGTGCTGAAAGAGGAAAATTAGGAGGCTAAATTTTAAACACTTTTTATGTAAAACTATACGAAAATGGTCAATGCTTTCACTTTTAGCTAACCGAAACTAATATTTGTGTATTTCGATCTCATAAACTCCACATAGTTCTCCTATAAAAAGACTTTGTTTACAAAAAAAATCTATCATCTTTTTTCTATGGACATGATGAAGCATCAGCAACAAACTTCAGCCCTTCGCTGCGCAATGCAATTCAACCCCAATCTCAATCAACTATGCACCTTTTTGATGTTCTTTCTGCTTTTGAATTGCGTCAAAATAACCAGTTTCCTTTCGTTTGGAAATGACTTCGCTTACCTGCGATCGATTCTTCAAGTAAGAAAGGATCTGCTCTTCTATGACAATTACCTCTTCTTTTCTGTTAAAAGAATACTCAATGCAATTGTAAAGTATGATTCAACATTTTGGAAATCTTTTGAGCCCAAACAAAAAAAAAACCAATCGCCTCACACATTTAGCTAGCAGGTAGATATAAAATTAAAGAATCAAACGCAATGCGATAACATTAAATCGCGCTGGAAGCGTCTAGACTCTAGACAACAAAAATAACAAGTTGAGAAACAAGCGAATCGTACGAGAATACAAAAATAAAACCATATTAAAAACATACAGTGACGAACAAAGGAATTGCCACTGAAATTTTGGCAATGTATGCAAAGTTTTTTATTCTAATTTCTTTTCGCAAATTTTTTATAAAAAATATACAGTATTGGACATATCTATAGCACCCCCCTTTCAAAGCGATATTGTTTGCCGCTTATGTTTATTTATTTGTTTTTAAGAATTTTCAATTAAAATACAGTTCATTCTCTAACAAAACCCATGTTTTAAACTTTTTAAAAGACCGCAAAAAAGCGCAACAAACTTTCCCTTAAATTTCAAACTTTTTTCTCAGAAGCAAGTGCAAGTTTCAAGTCGCTAAATATTACCGTTGATTTTTTAGAATTGTTTTTGTCTCATTTGCTTCCATATAACGACTAAACACAATTTATTTTTATATGGCAGAAACCCGCAACATCCTCGGCGAAAAAAATTCTAAAAAATCAACGGTAATTTTTAGCCACTTAAAACTTGCACATTATTAGACTAAAATTGAATGGGCTATAAAACCGTGTATTCAAAAAGATTTATCGCAACTGCATTTTACTATAATTGAACTGTTTTTTTTTTTTCTAAAAAAATATGATTACGAAGTTGCAAATTTATTAAATTTTCCTCAGTTTTGCACAAAGTTTAGAGATTTTATTTTTATATTTTTTGTTGTAAATAGTATGAACTATGTTTTAATAAAAAATTTGCGGAAAGAATTTAAATAAAAAACTTTGCATACGTTTCGAAAAATTCTGTGTGCCAATACTTTTGTGCCGCAGTGCATGCACATATTTATATAAAAGAAATGGTAACATAATCACAAAAACAGCTAGCCCGAGTGAAATAATAAAATAGAAGAAATTTATGAAAAAATCATTTTGACATTTTCGAAGTTCAATATATTTTTTCTTTTTTTTCCCCGCTGTGACACACCTGCTTTTGTGGCGACATTTAACCTTGACGATTTCGATTAGATGAAGAAGCAAGCAATGCAAAGTTGCAGGTAATAAATATAAAATGGCATTATTAATGGCTGTCTTGTCAGACTCTATATTTCGTATAAACAAACAAATTTTAAAAATAATATATTGAAACGAAAATGCAGCACAAAATAGCAGAAAAACCGAAACGAAGTACATATGACAACTACTACCTATACAAAACAGCTGATATGCGAACGCGAGATAAAGAATTAATTGCAAAGTTTTAAGAAAACAAATACAATTTGTAAAGAATAGAGAGACAAAGAAATTGGCAAAAACTGAGAAATAATAATAATAATAATAGGAATTCAGCTATAAAAGAGTAAAATATCTACATACATATGTATGTATGCATATTAGGGTCATCACCCTCAATAAAATTTTTTTCTATCGGTAGACATTATAAAACTTATTATATTTTAAGAATTACGCCAAAAATATTTCGGAAAAATATCAAGATTTACGTGAGGCGGACCGATTTAAAAATAGCATAAAAATGCTCATAATTTTGACTGCGTTGATAAAATTTTTAAATAATATAATTAAATAAATTTTTTTAAGCTTAAACCCTTTTATTTATTATCTGATGTGATTTTTTGGAAAAAAAAAATATTTTTCAAATTGAATCTTATTTAGATACATATGAAAAAATAAATTTTTGGAGTTATTTCCAAATCGCTACAGCTGACGTAAACCTCAATATTTTTCTGAAATATTTTGGCAGAAATCTTAGAACATAAAAAAAATTATAATTTTGGTACCGCAACTTTCTTTGGCGAAGCACACTAATGTACCTACATTCCTACATATGTATCAACATATATGAAATAAAATATTGCATGGCTAAAATCAAGCAGTAAATGACGAAATTTGGTTAAACAAATGACCTAGAAAAAGTACGTACGTAAAAACTTGGGTGAAGTTTATTTCGATGGCTGTGGTGAAGATCGACCTACATATCCCCCCTCCCTATCTCAGAAAATTTTTCAACAAGGCTTATCTCAGAAGACTTTTCAAGAACGCCCTATCTCAGAATTTGGCTGAAGAACGCCCTATCTCAGAATTTGGCTGAAGAACGCCCTATCTCAGCTGCCGACTCAAAAATGCCCTATCTCAGTTTATTTTCAATGTAGTTTCGTTGTAGATAGGGCAATTTTGCACTGAATTCTGAGATAGGGCGTTATTCAACCAAATTCTGAGATAGGATGTTTTTCAACAAAACTCTGAAGTAGGGCGTTCTTGAAAAGTTTTCGGAGATAGGGCATTTACGAACTGGCTGCCGGGATAGGTCGATCTTCAGCTCAGCCAACGATTTGCTATGAATATTTAATTAAATTTTTTTTAGCAGAAAGTATAGCTAAGCAAAGGCAGACAACATTTTGAACTTTTTATGGCAATACGACTTAGAAAAACTGCGCTAATCGTGAGGAAAAAATGTCTGAGAGTAAAATTTGAAATACAAACACTTCAGGAGATAGACAAAAACCTAACAAGGTGCCCACGGGCAAACTCGTGACCAAATTCGTTAACAGATTGGGACATTGATAAAGGCGTTCTACTGTTTACTTACTTCAAAGGCTTATCTATTTACTTGGTAAGTGTATGTAATGTGGGTCAAACAATATTACAGGCATTTCAGCAAAGTGTGAGTATTTACAATTACAACAACAAAAATACCTTAAAGCTTCGAAAGATTGCAAAAATGACTTATCAGCAACTACCCTACAAACCCTAACCACACTTTTTTCGAATAAAAAAAAATTTAAAGAGCTTAAAGCTAAAACGGTGTTCACAAGAGGCGGTTTTCCAGGCAATTTCAGAGGCGATTCGTTGAATCCAAAATTGGCTGCGCCCCAACTGCATTGGAAGCCATTAGTGGAAAGGCCGTTCACACCAGGCGATTGTTGCCTCATGTAAACACCGTATAAAAGCAATAGACATTCAAATGCCCAAGTTCTATGTGCGTGCACATCAAAGGGTATATGTATGTACATATGTATGTAGATGAGTAGGTATATAAAAAGAAAAAAGAAAAACAATTTTATATGTAGGTACAACTGAGAGAGATCGGCTGACGCAATGCTTAAACAAAACCTGAATAAATTTTTTTCTTCTTTTTTGTGGTTCTGTATGTTTCTGTGTATTTTGAACTCAAATTAGTGTGTGTTGCGCGCGAATATACTAAAACAAAATAAAAATAAACAAAGCCTATGAAAAAATTAATCTTCAATAGAAGCATACATACAACAACCAAGATTTTATAGATGACTAAAAAAAAATTATAGAATTTTTACATTTAAATGTATTTAACGACGCTGAAGATACGAGTATGTAGCTGCTGAAACAGCTGGCAAGGAACGAAACGAAAATTAAATCAAACAAAGAAATTTGGTGTGTGTGAAAACAAAATGGAAATGATCTGGTCTGGACCAGTGCACGGACTTCGAAAAAATAAAATTAATGTTGGTAGATTTTAAGTATGTATATACAAAAAATGGTAGAAGTTGGTAGATTTTTTAAAAGCAGCAATATCAGATAGTTTTTACTCAAATACGATAAAACATGGCGAATTCATAAAAGGTGGTGTTACCTGTTCCTGTACCGGGATGTTCGCCTCCGTGGTTCTTAATGTCAAAATGATGTATTTGCTGTAATTATTACTCGCATTGTGCGTAAAATTTAACACCAAAAATCTATTTCACATGGAAAATATATTCAACAAAAAACCTAAACTGGGCCCGCATCACGGCATCCGTTATCGAATGAAAGTCGATAAAATGATAGCTGTTGAAATTGAATTGAAAAATCCAACTAACTACCGAATGCTCAAAAAGAAATTTCGTACAAAATTTGGTTCGATCACGGATGCCCTAATTCGGGCCCTGTATTCATTTCATAGGAATAATTATTCTCCGACAAAGTTAACTTTTCCGTTTTTATTTAAGGTGTGTGCTCGATGACAAAATATGTATGTTCATTTAAATCCTCTTGCTTTCCATCGGCAAAATATTGGTAGATTTTTTGCCTTTGTTGGTAAAAATGTTGGAAAATATAATACAGCTAAAAAGTTGGTAAATCTAACAATAAAGTGGCGAAGTCCGAGCACTGCGGCCTGACCAATTTAGTGGAACGCTAATGCAAAGCGTAGTGAGAAACTTAATGGAATCGATGGCAGCTGTTATTTGCATTGGTAGTTGTGAGTTTGCAAGAAACGAGTGGGAGCGGAATCAGGGTAGTGCGAGATAGATTTTTAAGTATTGGTCGATTTGTTGTTTGTATGGAAAGTTGCAATTTTTTTTTTTTGATACATGTACATATGTAAAACAGAAAATAAAATCAATCGAATGAAATGTTCTAAAAACGGAGTATCTACTTAGATACATACCTAAAATAATTAGCTACTTATACAAGTACATTGAATTTAGGCATTTTTACAATGGCCTCAAATAACTGCAATAAAGTATAACTAAATGAATTGTGGACACATACAATATGTATCTACGAAAGCTTGCTGAAAACCCCGACAAAGAAGAAATTCTAGCCTCTTAAGCTTTAGTTTTTTTTTTCAAGTAAATTTACTGCAATAAATTTAACAAAAAATCATTTACATTTGAACTCAGCTGTGCGTGAACGCGTTGGTAATTGAAACAAATGCAATACAGGCAAGTGTCAAAAGTACCAACACAGCCCCACATTCATCCAATGCAATACACCACCACTACACTAACCCACGCACAAATACCAGCAGCAATCAACAACAAAGCTCTATAGTGTAGAAACTTTTTCGCTATAGACTTCAATTTTTTTCACAGCTTTTTCGTTGGACCTAGGGAGTTAGCGATTCGCTACTCCATTGTGCCAATAGAGAAGAGTTAAATTATGCTGTACTCCAACTGGATATAAAAAACTAACGTCGTATTTGTGCAGAAAATACATACAAAAACAAATATGTATTCCGTTAATAAAGCAACATAGAAATTTTTTATGCTAATCTTTTTCAAATGTACAGAAGTTTCCTGAAAGACTATTCAACCCATGGATATGGAGAAAACTACAAATTGAGGCTACAGTTTCTACAAAAGTTGCACAGCTCTTGTGAGCCAGCAGAATTGTGGAATAAAAAAAAAAAACAAAAAAAAATCACATTTTTGAGCTTTGCAATTTTAACAATATTTGTATGTACATACATAAATATAAGTTTAAGTTATTCAATTATCTAAGTGTGTATGCTTACATTTCGACAGCCATTTTGTTTGTTTATGTTGCGCAGGAATGTTGTGTCAGTTAGTTAAGTTTTATTATTATATATTATTTTTTTTTTGTTTATTATGAATTGTGTAGAAAAAATTTTGCTATTGCACTAAAAAATTGTTGTTGGTACTTATTGTAACGTTGTTGTGTGTTACTTAACATTTAATTTACGTTTGACATTTAGTCTAAGAGCTCTCTTCTTTTCTACCACTAATTTGTACTTTTACAAAGTTATCACAAAAAATTTCAACTTTCGCAAAAAATACGAGTGACGAAATGCAATTGTTTTTTTGTTTATTTTTACTGGTGTTTTCTTTTCAATATGGAAATAATTTTCGCTACACCACTCAGTTCTTCAATATGTGGTTGGTGAAACAAAGAATTTTTATTTTCTTGCTTCACGTAAACATTTTGCTTGCGTTTTTTGTGTCGCCCTTACAAACAGTTTATTTTCTTGCAAACGCAATAAAGTCTTTCTGGAGCTATCGATTTTTCATGACGATTGGTTCATCTTGCAAGCGAGTATTCGCAATTACGAATCTACAAAGTGTTTTTCATTTTGCTTTTGTGAAGCGTTTAAAACATTTTTAAAGCTTAAAAATCTGTAGTTGAATTATAAAACCGAATATTAACGCGCCATTAAAACATTTATTTAGTTATTTTATTTTGTTAAATGCTTAGACACTTTTTGTGTGTGTGTGTGTGTGTGTTTTCCTTAGATTGATCTCACGCTTAACATATACACAGACTACACGAAGACAAGAGTAGAAAAACGGCTGGAACTTTATTCAATTGTTGCCAAACATAAACTAAATCAGCTTGAGTCAGAGCCTTCATTTGGACGCAAATGTAGCTGCAGCCAGTCACGAATTTCTTTCGCATCGAACGAACTGAAAACGAAATCTTCTGGCCATGGACTATACACAAGCAAAGGCCAGTCGAGTGCGCTGCAGCCAGTGTTCGTTTTTGTGTTGCCGTTTTGTTAAAAAAAAAAAAACAAGAGAAAAAGTGGTTGATTTTCCTTATCGAATCTGGGCTCGAATCGTAACATACGTTATCGTATTACTCGTCACGTAAAAATACATTTTTCGCATTATGACATACGTGAACGTACTCTTTGTCCCATTCAGATTATACTGCCTGACGTATCACGGAATTTTCTTTCGTATGGTTTTCGATCCGTGAACTGATGTTACGATTCGAGCCCTGAACTTAGTACTCGGAGATCTTTAATCACGAAGTGGTAGCCTCAAAATTAAAATGACCCCATTTCTTCAGGAAATGGTTGCTATAGGAAGAGTTAAATAAAATTTTGAAATAAGCATGGACATGTGTCACATCCCATGACACGCCCGGTGATTTACGTCATCGGAACGGTTTAGATTTCTGGCCAAGACAGCATTCTCTAAAACTTCTCGCCTAAAGTGCTTTGATACCCCAATAGGAACATTAAGATAAATAGCCCAAGCAACTAATCGCGGAAGACCCTTTGGTCATTTGTGACAGCTGGGAAGGAAGAGTACCTTGCGCAACCTTTCGATTATAAAGAGAGTTGCAGCAGTAATTAAAATAACGACTATTTTAGTACGTAGAATGGTGATTTACATATTGGTGTTTTGTGTTCGCTATCTAAACCAGATTAGTATGGGACCGCCTCTGAGACACTACCTATTCCTACGCGGTCCAAAGTTATGCATACGTAAAAAATAAATATTCCGACGAACTGATAACCCCCTCCTTTTTTGGAAGTCGGTTAATAATATTAAGTGATTGCTTAAAGATAGAGCTTAAGAATCAAAAATTCCGGATAAAATTTGTGAATAAATTGGTCAATTTTTCTATTTGCCTGTGGCAACGCTGCCTCGGCTATCTGGGTCTTTGTGTACTACTGCCGAGGTTGCCCGATGCAAAGTGAAAATCTGTATACAAGTAAGTATTTGGATAGACAGTGTCGGGGTGTCTCGTATGTGTACAGTACGAAAGCGTATACAAAGTTACAAAAACAACTGTACATCGAAATTGTAGGTACAAATGTACATATGTAGGCAGAATTGATTGGTGGTGGTGGACGGACAACACATACAATAATGTCAACAACTGCAGTTACAGNTGTAGGTACAAATGTATGTAGGCAGAATTGATTGGTGGTGGACGGACAACACATACAATAATGTCAACAACTGCAGTTACAGACACAACACAAATTTAATCGGTGTGTGTATATTCCGATACTATGTTTGTAGTTGTTTGCTGTACTCATCTGTACTGGTATTTGTCAAGGTGGAATGATTGTGTAATGAAACAAATATGGCTGCCCTATTCTCGTTGCTTGTTTATTATTTCAGTTATCACAATGTTTTACAAACAACGGAACGCAATGGCAACGGAACCAACTAACTAAACTAAATTCGCACTAATTTTGTTATTATCTTGTGGTTAGCTAATCCGTGCTTCTTATCTACATATCTCTCAATTTTTATTTTATTTTATGTTTTATCTTATGCTAACTGCTTGTATTTGTAACTGCATTTTTTAATTTTTCACTCCTTCTAATTTTGTATCTGTGGTTTTTGTTATATTGTCATATTCTTTTTTATTCCTAGCCTATTTTCACTTCGCCTTAAACGTATTTTTGTGCTGCTTGTTACCAATATTGTAATATTACATTCATTTTATCATTTTTATTATATACAATTTTTCAAACAGTTGGCAACCCTCCTCAAAAATATTTTCGACAGTAAACTTTCCTAAACCTTTTCACTTTGATACCCATATTGCAAAATTCAAATTTATCTTATCTATTAAAGTAAATTAAAAATTTCAAACAGGTGGCAACCTTCAACCAAAATATTTTCGATTGTAAGCCTTCTTAGATCTCTTTCTTTTGACAGCCATATTGCAGCATTTACTTTATCTTATCAATTTACTAAGTCTGCAATTTTCAAACAGCTGGCAACTCTCTAATTTTTTTCTTTCTAAATTTTAAGTTAAACCTCTAGCAATACATCGGTGAAAACTGCATTCAATTCCATGTATTAGTTTTGGAGTAACATACAGACAGATGGACAGACAGATGACAAAAATTCTAAAAAATGTTTTATACAAATTTTTATTTAAAATCTATAATTGTAGACATCGACCAGTTACAATTTTATTATATGTATGGATGTATAGATATTTTTATTCCGATTCATTCTCAAGCGATTTCAATTTTTTTAGAATGATTAGAAACCAAAAAAAAATATCGTAATAAAGAAAAGTTTAAACAAATCACGAGACTTAGTTGAATGGGTCCATGGGGACAAAACGAAAGAAGTGTGTCAAGTACATGCCAGTTTTGCTTCAATTTCCTATTTAAATAAAAAAAACAGACATTCATAGTGATAAGAGCGCAAGTAAATATGTGAAATTATTACTTTTCAGCAGCGCGTATGCACACCAAACTCGAAAGTAATTCGAAAAATTTTAATTGGACTTGATTTTCTTCATTGAAAGGGCACGTAAAATGTACTTCAAACTGTCTGTGACCTTTCCACAAAGTCAAATTCAGTTCGACACCGAACAGGGACCCTGTTATATCTACAAAAAAAAAAAAAAGCAAAAAATTACACAATGAGAAAATTTATTGCCACAAGTAACAACAGTATGACGAAATTCTGTTTGATGGTGTTGTATTGAAGCCTCAAATAACTTGAAACACGATAAATTTATGGCGAAATTATCAAAACCACATAGCCTTGAAATGCATGAAAGAAATCCGAATGCTGTAAACATTCTACATAATTGTATAAATATGTAGTACATATTCAAGTAAAAGATGGGCGACAAATTCAAAATAATGTTTAAATCTGTACGAGGAACTATGACCTTGAAACTACTGCCGGCGGCCGGTTTTATAATTAAGTGGCCACTGTGCGTTCGAAAGTAATTAAGATGCAAAAAAAAAAAGAAAAGAAAAGAAAAAAATACCCACACATGAGCATAAACACTTAAATAATTATTTACATCATAAATAAGTAACATAATCCCCTGCATAAAAAACTAAAAAGGAATGATGTGCATATAAATTTTTTTTGTCGTGCAAAGTTCGCCTGCCGAATACTTAGTTAATTTCACAAATGCTTCCTTCCTCAACCTGCAATCATTAAGCATTACACTCCGAGTACCTGCAATAAAAACGAGCGTGCAAACCGTGAAGGGAAAAGGTACAAAAAGAAAACAAGCAAAGCACAAAATTAAAAGGGTAGCAATGACCTGATCTTAGAGCATCACAGCATCGCCTTTCGAATTCTTTTGCCAGGCAACAGCAAGAAGGGTAAGCAATACAAGAAGATGCTAAATCGCGACTACTCCATGCACGCATGTAAAGTGTACTCCCTAAGGCTCACTATTGGACCACTATTGTAAACCACGCCTGAGTACGGCGAACTTTTTTTTTTTTTTTTGCCTTGTAAGGTTGTACGGTCTAATGTACAAATATACATTCATATGTCACTTTATATACAAATACACCTGCGTTCAACTAATTAGAAACGAGATTCAAAATGATATTGTTTGCAAATTATGTTTATTTTCTATTTTTAATAATTTTCATTTAAAATATAATTCAATCTGTAACAGAGGAATACAAGTTTCAAAGCTTGCAAAAATTGCAAAAAAAAAAATTGATCAAACCTCAAAAAATCGTCATCAAAATTTCTAAATTTAATAGGTATTTAGAAAATTTTCGGGTATGCAGTTATGTAGCCCTTTCAATTGTGGTCTAAGCAAGTGCAAGTCTAAGTCGTTAGAAATTACTTTTGATTTTTTTTTTAATTTTTTTGTGCGTATGCTAATTTTCCCGCTTATGCTATTTACCAGTTGCCCAATCTTTTGAGCGTATAATTTATTAGTGTAATTTTTTACACATACCGCACGGCCGCCACCACCTTCTACTAATTCGCCTTGTTGAAATTTGTTGATTATATTTGAATTATTTCTAGGTTGCTTATAAGGCTTTTAGCAGTACTTGTTGAAGGCCCATCAATTTGCTTGATATACTGCTTAACCGTTTAAACCGTTTAACCGCCTGAAGCTAAAAGCCGGTTATTGTCCGCACCCTGGTTAGGGCCAAATTCACAGTGCGTAGTTAACTTAGAATCGGCAGTAAACTACAGATTTTTGTACTGACACTTTATACGCACTGTGAATTTGGCCCTTAGAGCCATTTCAACAATTTTAGAGTGGACTGTCTGCCCATCATTCGTATCATTTGATGCGAATGCGAATGTCGAATGCGAATGCGAATGTGTAAAATGATGCAAAAGGAAATGACCAGGGTTGTTGCGAATATTCGCATTCGCAATCGCAACCGCGGAGCTTCCGCATTAATTTTAACATTCGCATTCGCAAAAAGCAATGCGGACCTTTGCGAATGCGAATATTGAAGGGACCGAAAATTACAGTTAATTTGTTTACGAGTTAAACTTGGCCAAATATTTTTTGATCCGAAATAAACGTCCTATCCGGATAATAAACAAACCGCTTATCTAAATTAAACAAGTTTGGTATCCAATGCAAGAGGACTGAAATAGCTTTAAAACTGAAATGTCGAAACGAGGAAAGCAACACATTGAAAAATATTTCAATAAAAAATGTTAATTAATTACCATAGAACAAACATTGGGTCAGGTATGTATTTACATGAATTTCTTTAGTATTAAGTTATAAAAAAAATTTGAATAGAGGTGGTAACCTTCATTCGTTATCTCTGTTTAAAAGCTATTTCAGTCCTCTTTCATATGATACCAAATTTGTTTAATTTGGATATTTGCTTATTTTTGGTTCCTGGAATATTGTGCAAATGCACAGACGTATATCGAGCCAGTCTCAGAAGAAAGCATTAAAAATGAGTTACAAAAACTAAAATCGAAAAACGCTGATGACGTGACAGTTTCTCCAAATTCCGAAACAACCAAAAGAATGAGAATAAAGAATTCTTTGGAAAAAAACGGCGTCTAAACAACGATTGTACCATGATGCTAGATTGTGAAGATGAAAGTCAGGAGGATACATCCGACATTTGCAGCCCCGATGAAATTCTCAAAAAGTAACTATTGCACCGCAATAAAAATAAATAAATATAACTGAAAGTCCTCTCAACTGGTGCAGTGCCAGTCGAGAAGAGTTTACAATTTTGCCAATTTTCAAGTTTTTCAAGTTTGTCGCCTCGAGCGAGTAGTTATATAGAGGCGCATGTTTGATTTACGACCCTTCGAAAAGTTTTTATTAAGTACAATGGTCCAATTTTTTAGTACTAAAAAAACATTCAGTCTTATCATGAGTGTAATTTTCCCCGAACCGGTTCACTTTTCACTTTTGGTTTTCATGTACATATTCTGCCTTATCATGAGTTTTATTTTCCTCGAACCGGTTCACTTTTCACTTTTGGTTTCCATGTATTTACTATGGGCGGAATAAAAATTTTCGAGTGATTTTTTTTCGGGCAAAACTCAGGATAAGGCAGATTATTAAAAATTATTAACCCTTTCTTTTTTTATTTACCTAAATCACCTAATTTACCCANGGCCTTATCATGAGTGTAATTTTCCGCGAACCGGTTCACTTTTCACTTTTGATTTCCATGTATTTACTATGGGCGGAATAAAAATTTTCGATAGATTTTTTTTCGGGCGAAACTCAGGATAAGGCAGATTTACTATGGGCGGAATACAAATTTTCGGCAGAATTTTTTTTTCGGGCAAACCTCAGGATAAGGAGATTATTAAAAATTATTAACCCTTCCTTTTTTTATTTACCTAAATCACCTAATTTACCCATCCAAATTATTTCTTAAAAATACATGACATCCGCATTCGCATTCGCATCCGCGGATGTTAGCTTTTAAACATCCGCATCCGCATTGTTGTTGTTGTTGTTGTTGTAGCAGCATACAAATTCCCCAAAGACTTTTTGGGGAGTGTTGCTGGAGTGACAGTCCTTGGCCAGATATAAATCTGGGTCGTTCCGGTTACGTAGGCCCGACTGTCGTGGGAACGCCGCATCCGCATTCGCATCCGCGGATGTCTAAAATTCCACATTCGCAACATCCCTGAAAATGACCTCACAAAAAATATTTCAAACGGTAAAATTCATTCATACACTAATCCTCAGGAAAGTCTAAGCAAACATTTTGTTTTTGTTCTTTGATGAGATAATAGATTGACTAGTATAGACCTTTTTTGTGCTTGTACATCATACATATGTATGTAAATAGTTTTTTCGGCAGCCAGCGATAATTACTAATCTTAGTAGCAGCGTCGACAACTAATCTTAGTTTTGACTTAAAGCAAATGGTAGCTTATGTCATCTCTTGTTTATAGATTATTATCCGTATTACCCCTCCGTACATTTTTTTTATTTGTATATATCGGAAAAGCTGTAATTAGTACTCAATAACAGATTTGCAAACAATTTATATGTAGTGACTGCCGAGATCCTCTAAAGTTTTTGGAAGTTAAGAGAAAAAATTTCGCTGTTGTAGCAATGTCAATATTGCTGCGACAAAAAGAAATACATACATACATACTTATAGTTATTTAGTGAAAGAACAAAGGCCAGTCGATCGTAATGTTATTTCAGTGATGCGATTTTTTTTTTCTTTTTTTTTAACAATACCAGTTAGCAGTTTTGAGTGAGATTTCTGAATTTTATGGGGAAATGCAAACATTTTTTTTAACTACTTTGACATGAGATAAAAGAAACGAGAAAAAGTTTTCCAAAACACAAATAGGCACTTGCAATTAATTTTTTATTTAAAGTCGTTTTAACGATATTTGTTATTTTTTCGGCAAATAATAATTATTCCGCTTTGTTTAAAAAATAGTACCAAAAACGTAAATTAAAACCATTTTAATATATTCTTATTTTATGAACTTCAGATGAGTTAAACATCAAGTGCGAGTTAATCCGGATCAACGCTGCCGTCTGTTTAAGCTTTAAGACTGCTTTAACACAGTTCAAGTATTAAATTCAATTCTGCTCGCATGTGGAAGAGAGGAGGTGAGAAGAAAAGGGACGAGTACACATGCGTCTGTACCGTCAAGTCGTTTCAATTTTCTTGCTTTGCTTTTGGTATTTTCGTTGCTTCGCATTTAAAGAACCAAAAACTTGAATTCAACAGAATTGAAACGTGTAAAAGCAAATAGAAAACACAAAAGAGAATGAGCGAGAATTGCTTTCAAGTTCTTGACTCATGTAAATCGGGTTTAAGAAAAAATTCTCGCTCAAATAGAGAACTTGCAAATTTCAGCGCGATCGCGAATTTGCAGGATTTTGAAGGTTTCACCGCGGCGGTTGCATTTCAAATATACTTATTTTTTAATTTTTTATTCTTTCTGGTGGACAAAAAAAAGAGGACCGTGCATGTACATACATATATGTATGTATGTATATTTCTCTTTATCCTGACTTTCTTCAACGTACTTTTCACTTTCTTTGTGGTAGTAACTATCCGATTTTCTATATCGACTATGGTTGCAACTGCACTACGATAACGAATACAGCCCGTTTAGCCGGGTACCTTTCAAATCATTGCAATTTAATAAGTTAATTAGGTAAACAAATATTTACATACTTGCATTTGCAGGAATTTGCAACTTTCCCTTCCACTTTACGCTCTTAATTTCCCCTTGCTGGCAAATTCGTTTGTCCGCATGAACACAACTCGACAAAAGTCATGATAATTCATATAAATTCGTACAAATATTGATAGCCCAACATTATGGCTGATGTTAAAAAAATATTTAATAATAAATAATAAGTCCTGAAGCAGAAGCTTTGAAAATATATTAAACGAAACGAACATTATTGACACAAACCATCAAGCTTGGTACTGAAACTAACATTTTCGGCTACTAAGAGCTTATATAAGCTACAATTTTTAACCCTGATATAAAACACTAACAACCCAGCTGCTCCGAAGCATATCTTCCATGACCGTTTCTACAAAAAAAAAAAAAAAAAAAAACAATATTAGTTTGGAGTTTGAGTTCACTTTCGGACATTCGAGTGTTAGCAGCTAAATAGAAAACCAGAAACGAACTTATTAAAAACTAAAGAAGCGTTTTATTGTTAAAACTTGCGTAAAAATAAAATATCTCTGATTAAATTAAAGATTTCGAATTACAATTAATCGGCTGACCTCTTCTGGCTTCATATACATACATATGTACATGCATACATACATGTATATAACACTGTATGTACATATATGTTGCATGTTTATTGCGTGAACTGCAGTTAATTTGATTAATTTAATCGTTCAATCGATAGGCGCATGTCTCGGCGACAAGTGACAGAAATATTTTACATATTCAATACCAACTATGAAAAAAAAGGAAAATATATCTACACCAAAAAATTTAACTCAAAGAGGAGGTTTAATTTATGAACGAAAGAAAAACAATCAAATTAAGTAGAAAATCAATTTAAGCACGGCGCAGAGGGAAAATAATTTCTGTAGTGCAAAATTGAATAATTATTCACGCAAGTGAGGTTTAGATAGATACATATGAACATATGCACTTAATACCGTTACTCAAAAGGGAATCGATTTTGAGAATTACCAACAAGTCAACAGATTTCTGCAAATTTTCATATAGGAAGAACACAATCTAAAGGAAGTGAAATTACGAGTTATAAAAGCAAACAAAAGTTTGCATTAACCTTAAAGTAATTGTATATCGTTACCTTAATATAGAAAGGTCCTATCTCACATCGTCGCTGTAATACAAAAGGACCTAACAAACTAAAATTTTGTATTGCATAAAATAATACTGGGACTTGATAATTCGATGAAATGCATCATAGTCAATCAAAAAGTTGATTTTGGATTTTTAGTTAGTTGCGGCTTTATGTAGTTCATCGACGATGTGAGATAAGGGGCCGTATGCATAAAAACTAAGCAATTACTTTTTCTCAGATTTTAATACCTTTCACTTAAATTTATTTGAAAAAATTTAGTGAAAGGTCTGAAATTTTAAGAAAAAGCATTTGCTTAAGTTTTATGCATACGGCCCAAGGTCTTTCTATATTAAGCTAACGATACGTATGTATGTACATATGTATTTGGACTTACGTTGCAGCCGTTACGTCTTTTGTTGCTCAGAAAATTAATTTTTTAAAGCAGTATTGTAGTATTTTATTAAAAGAGATGGTGTTTAAAACTAAGGAGATGTCTTAAATAAATGCAAAAAAAGATTTGAAATTAATATATATTGTGCAATAACATTTTCGAAACCAAAATACGAGGATTTGAGTGAAATTCCTGAATTATAATCGCGATAAACCAAAATCCGTTACATTATGGATATGTTCAGTTTTCTAATTTGCAAACATCTTTTTTATTATTAAAAATATATAGCGCCCGATAGAGTAAGAGATACCCAGCAAACACAGTGTCTAACATTAGAGAAATTTGGATTTCTACATTAGATAACTAGGATAATTCTCTAATCGTTCTCGAGTCGATGACGAAGTTAGAGAACTACATTAGAATTCGATTCGAGAATGATTAGAGAAACAACGGAAATTCAAATAAATGTAAATAAGCAATATTCAAAATGAATAATTAATCATAAATTGTTTTTAAGTTCAAAAATGTATTATTATTTTATTTGCAAATACATTTCATAAAAATTTTACAAACAAAACGTTTTATTTAATAAAGCAAAATAGCAGTTTAAAATTCACATTCGAATCCCATTAGAGATCAATATTAGAATTCGATTAGAGAATTAATATTTTCTCGAGTCGAGAACTATGTCCCATTTTTGTTGAGATCGCTACGAGTTTCGATAGTTTTTCCCCCCGAGTCCTCTAACGTTTGAGATTGGAGAATGTGGCTAGTTCTCCAATCATTCTCTAACCGATAACTAACCTCAACCTGCTGGGTAAGTAATAAAATTGAGGCTTCCGAAAATAATTTAACTACATACATACAATATAGGAAAATATGGTCCTACATAGCACATACATACATAGGTACCTTCATTTATTTGTGCAATATTGCGAAATTCACGATTTGGGCAGCGAGAAATTATTTAAAATGAGAACATTGAGCTACCGCATAGAACGGAAGCTAGAAACATCATCAACTGGAAGAACTATTCGAATTTACTAAATTTACATCGAGAATACATCAACGACAAAATAGCTCCTGTTGCTATGTGCTCCATTCATGCTGCTTCGTTTTCGCACACATTCGCCACACGCTCTCGCGATCAACCACTGCCTTTACCTCGCCCACCGTTACAATACGAACACTACACACAGCATGAGTAGCACATATGACGCACATTCATTCATCACTACCAGAACAAACTACATACAAATAAGGATTTTACAATAGGATTTCGATGGCTTTAGGATATGTACTCTTTTTACTACAGGTGTCTCTCATTGGTGCTATTATTCTTATTCGATTTTGTATAAAATAAAGCCAGTTGTACCAGGAATACATGGCCTATCGCCTTGCCCATTGATGTAACTTTACAACCGACACCCAAATTTACGCCATTGAATCCGCTAAATTTACGCTTATAATCAACTACTTTCATTAATAATATTATAATTTGTTTACTCACCCGGATGCTTCTGCAAGTTGAGTCAGTTTTTGTGCTTTTTTATTGGTCCCGGACAGAAGAAAAATTTTCAACACGAATCGAACAAGAATTGTGACATGGAAGATTTTCGATTTTTCTATTTTGACACTTGCCAACAAACCGGTGGCGGCGTGAGCTTAGCTGTGATTTGAAATGTCAAATAAATCTGCGAAGTTCGAATTCGAAATGACAAAGGTTTGTGTGAAAACTAAAATCAGCTCTGAATAACAAAAATGTACTTTGCGTGAACTTCACGAACAGAGGCCACCGAAGGAAGCTATCCTGCGCACCCCTTCGTTAACAGGTGGCTCTAAAAGCAGTTTGTCCACCCAAAAATTCAAAATTACTTGCTTCTTTAAAACGATTGTAATATCTGCTGTCCATCGCCAGATGTCGCACAGACATGCGCCCAATTTATTAAAATAATAAATAGGTGTTGCCCTCACCGATATGCGCACAAACCAAAATTTTACTAAAATTAATAGAAAAAACTGAGCACGCAGTTTTTTAGCCCGTTCAATTTTAGTAAATATTGGCAAGTCGTAGGTCTTACCATTGATTTTGTGTAAATTTTTTTGCATATGCGAAAGTTTCGTTTCCGGACCCGTCATCGTCGATTCGCCAAGAGTTAGGTGGAGATAGGTGGATTAGATGACCAATCGTCCATCCTTGCTAGCTAGCTTTATTGTTGCTTTTGCATGCAAAATTTTTCGCAAGCGAGCGGATATCAAACCTAGCGAGCAGAAAAGTTCTTTAGTCCATTCAATTAAAAATTAATTTATTTTGCTTCATTTAATTTTTTCAATTCAACTTATGGTTCACTCCCCGGTAATCGATACCGAATGAAACGAAAATAAACTTAAGAATTTGAGTGTATTATTTCTAGTAAGTAAACAGTAAATAAATAAACACGAAAATATTTAAATTAAATACTTATTCTTTACAAATGTACATTATTTACACCAAAAATATCACCCTGCACAACTCTGGTTGGGATACATACATATGACCCAACACAAGATATCGATGATGGTCGTTGTAAATAACGAGATACCAATTTTTTGGTTGTCCACATATCATTGGCTATATATCAAAACCAAATATTCAAAAATTACGTTTATACTTACATAATGCAAAAGTGGGATCGAAGGGGTCCAACGAATATTAATAATAATAATAATAGATTGGCGCTTACACATATGTTAGTGTTTGGCCGAGCTTCTCCTCCGATTTGTGGCGCGCGCCTTGATGTTGTCACACAGAGCGGAGGGACCTACAGTTTTATGCCGACTCCGAACGGCGATTGTATTTTTTATGAGAAGCTGTTTTTCATGGCAGAAATACACTCGGAGGTTTGCCATTGCCTGCCGAGGGACGACCGCTGTTAAGAAAAAACCTTTTTCTATATTTTTTTTGCGATGTTGCTTTGACCAGGGTTTGAACCCAGGTCTTGCGGAGTGGAAGCGCGCACTGCTTACCACTACACCACAGCGGCCAACGAATATTATAAAAACTAATTATTTTAACTACTCGTTCAAGTTGGAAGTAATTTGAACTTGCAAAAGCTATTTAAACTTTGCTTTCGTATGCGAACAGTTGTGTATTGGTCCGTGTGCAAACAGGGAACACCAAACATTGATCACCTAACAGGATGTACTAATCTTACATGAGAAGCGTATAGTATCCAACCCCTGAAGGTTAAACTACCTTTGACAGCGGAACATTTTTCCGCATCATCATTCTTACCCATTTTGAAACGAGCAAGAGTACCCACAAAACATCGATTACAAAAAGATGGTTACTGCATTTCCAAACGTGCAGTTTATATAATAAACTGATTTTATTCTGTACGTTATGATATAAAAAAGACAATCATTTAATTACATCGCAGTAAAAATCTTAAGATTACATGCAAACTTTTTTAAATTTGCGCTTCTTCCATATTATATATGTATGTTTTATGTAGTATATATAGTATATTTCTCTTTGTGTTCAACAATGTCAATAGTTTATCCACATATTCACGTGTGTTAATTTTAAAATTAAATATGTATTTACGTATTTACATATATTTCTTTGATTCGTATCGCTGAGTAATTCATGCATTTTAAAAGGACAATAACATTTTCGTCCGCTGGCCCAAAGTAGGTAAGCAGTGAATGAAATATTTCTTCTTTTTACACCTTTGTGTAAAAATCAACAAAAGTATCAACTAAAAATCTTACAGGTATTTATGTGTGAATTTTAAATCGGTGTCATATGTTATGCCTGCATCAGACACAAACTACTTATCCATGCACTGATACATTATTGTTGGCATTCAACTGCTTTGCCTGTGCTGACGGCTGTTCCGTATTGGCATTATTGACCGTCACATTGACGTTGGAGTTACTATTAACATTTGATCCTATGTCCGGCAAATCCGTTCGTGGTCGCCGAAAGAGTATAACATGAGGTTCTGGCGCATGTATCATATAGTGCACCCAACCAGGACTCTGTTGTACACCCAAATTGCGCCACTCAGTTTCACTCATCAAATGTGATTTTGGTACAAGCTTTGTCAGATCTGGAGGTAGTATGACGTGTCTATAAAACAAGTAATTGTTATTTCGGACTACATACAATAAGGAACAATGCAATTAATTATAAACTGGCCTTGCAACGCAACAGGCTGTCGTATTGTGCCTACCTGTATTCGTAGATGGCATCGAAGTATTTTTCAGAGTATTGTATTTGATCTGCCGGCATTTTGATTGGAATACTGTACTGGTTGCTACTCAGCTGTAACGAAATGTGGCGATTTTGCAAGGATTATTCTTTTTTTGCAACAAGCGTCGTTTGTTTTCACGTCGAATGTTTAGAAATTGCAAAATGTCAATGCTTCTTCTAGCACGAAAACCATTCACTGCAATTGATGACAGCTATGATGCTGCAGCAAACCAGCCCAGTTGCTTGCGTTTTTTACACGCATGGAAATAGCGCATGAACCAAAAATACAATATCACGCAGGTAGGAGAGTAGCCCGTTAGAATCGCATTTAGGAAAGAAGGTTAACGATTTTGACAATAGCCGTTTGTTTACAGTGCTTCGTTGTTTACAATTTGGTGGTGGCTTTTTACAGTAATTTTCTTCATTTTCGCCTGTGACAACATGTTTACGCATAAGGTAAAGAATAATTTAACACAACGGCATGATTTATAGAAGAATTTGCATAATAAAAATGATTATTCATGCGTTCAAAAATTTCGCGGTTTTCTCCGTTCCCTTCATTGTTTACTTCTTACAACAAAGATGGCGTCGAGTTTTCGGCAGCTAGAAAATAACTTTTTTCTTTCTTTCCTTCCCGCGTGATCTTGTGTCTTTCGTTCATGGAAATAGCGCTCGCTAGACGGAGCCATGGTGAAAACAAGGAACCAAAGAATGTCACTTTGAAAATAAATGTGTTCTCGTATTCTTCCAGCAGAATACTCTCAATAGAAAAATTCTGATGAATTTTTATATGTTCCCTCTGAAAGAGAAAAATGTTGGGAAAAGAACGCCAAAGCAAAACTTGCAAATTTCATGAACAGCTCATCGAATTTTTTTTTAAATAAAAAATCACAAATAATAAACCATGACAAGAATATGAATTAAAAGTTTGCCTAAAGCAATTTGCTAAGCAAACGGAAAAAAATTGTTTTTGTATTCTTTCCAAAAATTTTCCTGCAGAAATTAGCGGCTTCTCATCAAAATGAAATGTCAGTTTGGTCTTTGAATTTTCCCAACTTTTCTGAATTTTTCAGTACACGAACAACAAAACCTGACAGTTTTTGAAAGTTATCAAAAACTATAAATACGCGAATACACCTAATAAGCCAAGCATCCTAGACCGTAGTGAAAAGAAAGCTCCAGAATTCACCTCACTCTTTGAAGCTGTCCGCAAAAATTGGTGGCATTATTCAAAAATACAGAAAATGCAACCGAAACTAATTTAAACTGCAAGTCGTGGTAATTTTTGCAAAAAAATAAAAATAAGTTTTGGGGTGCTGAAAGTAAATTAATAAAGGAAATGGTAAACATGTGTTTTAAAAGTGAAAATAACCCTGGTATTCAGTAGTTCAGACTCATTTCAAGTCACTAAATTTGAGACTAGCAACTAATGACTAGCGACTATTTTTGTGATTTGAGATGATTTGGGTATTCAGTAAGAGTCACAAAAAGTTCACTAAAAATGTGTGGTGAAAACAAACACAGACAGTCAATTTCAACTGATGGCATTTATGTATGCCTTTGCTCGCGCCGCTTCAAGCCATGGCCGAGTGGTCAAAGCATTAGACTGCCGCTTGAGAGATGTTCGTGTTCGAGTCCCCCTCAGGCGTAAGGGTTTTTATTTAATTTTTTTCATTCTTTTGGTTAGTTTAATTTTTCTTTAGATTTTTATGTTGCAAAAATAAAAAAAAACAAAAATTTGTTCAATGAATTTGTATGTTATTAAAGCATTTTGGTTTATTTCGTAATGAAATTGTTGTTGAACAATTATTTCTTCACTTCATGTTCACGTTTTTTTTTTTAATAAAATAGAGAGCAATTATATTTTCCTCCATATTTTTCTTTTTGTTACCAACTCAGAGCCAGCTGGAAAATTAGTGACTTTTATTTTTGAGACTAGAGACGTGAGACACCTTCTCGAATACCAAATATTCTCAAAAACCATGTTCACCACGAAAAGTCACTATTAGCGACTAGAGACTGCTTACTGAACCCCAGGGTGAGTGATATTGCTGTGAATAAATGTGCAACAATTAGTATTTGTGCTTAAAGATTTTCTTTGATTTTTATCACTTTCTTTACTTACACATAAAAAACAAGAAAGAAAAAAAACATCAAAAATATAATTGATAAGTTGCTAAACTTGCTCGCTATGAAATTACTAAGTATACTGGACGCTTAATGCTTATTCGATCAGCCGCTTAAACTTTCTTCCACTGAACACACGCAAGCATGGCTGAAGTTCTTCTGCCATAAAACGAATTGTAAAGCGGAAACGGAGTCGAAAAAAGGTAGGAGCAACTACCGGTTCTGAATTTAAGTGTACTTCCGATAATTGTATATAGAAACAAATGCGATTTAATAACGCATTAAAAAGCGAAACAGCTAGGCGCCAAAACTACATTAAGTAAATATCTGGTATAGATAAATCAGTTCCGAACGAAATTTTCTTTAGTGGCATTCCAGTCGTTCATGATGGTCTCCATGACGCACCAAGGTGTTTGCTGTACCGTTCGCGTCGCTGATGAACAAACTCATTCAACCCCCAACCTATTGCAACTTGTTTAGAAAGTGAAAATTGGAAAAAACCCAAATGACATGAGCAAAATAAAGCGAATGAAAATATATAGTCAGAACAAAGCACAACAACGATAAACTGATGGCAAGTAAAATGTACGGACAAGGAAAATGGTGGAAAGTCAAATTGTGTAATTGCAAAGTGCCAGCAATGACAACGTACATATGTATGTATGTATGTATGTATGTATGTATGTATGTATGCATGTACATATGTACAGAATGACAGCGACACAAGATTATCCAGTCAACTAACAGCTAAATAAATACACACACGACGAGTAGCTCGTCCAAAAACGTAAGGAACAAGTGTTGCAAGCGAAGGAGCGAGTTGTGGGTGGGCGATGAGAGTCAACCTAGGTGGGAACGGCGTTGGAACAGGAAACAAATGAACTTTAGGAAGTTTTTGTTTTTGTTCTCCCCGTGTACTGGCACTATGTATATTTTCATTTTCATTCAGGGCAAATCGCGTTTAGTTAAATACAAATGTAAGCGCATACCTACAAATGTACTTAGTTATGTATGTATGTATGTATATATGTAGCATATATTCAAGTGTACATTCCTCCGTATACATATGTATGTATGTATGTATGTACAAACATACATATGTATATATGTATGGACATGGATTCATTGGGTTAAGTAAAAAGGCAGCAAGGCAGGCAGACTGTCAGGCCAGAATATACAGATAAGCGCGTATAGCGCACGGAGAAAAAATATACGCGCAGCACGCAAAATTAAAAAAAAAAATAAAATAAAGGAAAGAGCAAATAATAGAACAATCTTCAAAGTGAAAACAGAAGGAATTTTAATAGTTTAGTCAAATAAACAAGTGGAGCAACTACTTGGCCCATGGCAGTCGAGTCAATCAGTCAGTCAGTTGAACAAATTTAACCTTTTTTAAGTGTTTAACTTCACGGTTTTTGCGATAGCTTCTGAAATTTATGGAAAATTGGAGCAGCGCATAAAAATAGATGAAATACGCGCATAGAAAAGAAATCGACTATATGCACGAATGTGTGTAAGTCATCGGCATATTTGGAAAATTATTATAAAACGAAAAGTGGAAGCACAAAAAAGTACATAAAAAATACAGACAAAATTTTGAAATATTCTAAAAATCGGGTAGTTAACACTTGTACGAACAGCAGAACATCAAATCGACACACACACGAACATATCTACTGACAATCGTATGGAAAGATAAAGAATATTTCAAGTGGATACACTTAAATGGCCAGAATAAGTAAAGTGTTTTGTAAAAGTATTCGAGGAGATAACAGCTTTAAATTTCAATAGAAGAAAATTAGTCTTAAATCATTAGAAAAGTGAAAGTAATAAGTGCATGTGTGAAAACGTATGTACCTAAGCGCTTGGCTGAAGATGGGGTAGGTGAAGGTACGACTAACGGTGCAACGCTGGTCTGGCATCTGACTTAAAACAACTAAATATTAGTGAATGGAATATTGTCAGATGCTGTCTGTGTCATTTGCAAAAAAAAATTCATCACGCAATAGGATCCAGTTGAAAAAAATAAGACTAATCGAAGTATTTATGAAAAATCGCTATCGTTTTCGCCTCACAACCTATGGCATTCCTACGAATACGCCCGTTTGTAATTGCAAAATTTTGCTCGTTGTTCTCAAGTAGTGTAGTCAATCCATTAAAATTAGTGTCCATAATTTATTTTTATAAATTTTATGTGAAAGCAAATGCACGCCAAAAATCATAAAACTTAAACAGTACATCATATTTGACAAAAAAAAATTGCAGTAAAAACAAATCCTTCAATTCGACAAATGGTTGAGGTTGAATATTTCGCAAGCCATTTAAGTGCTATCATCTGTCCCAATAGCATTTTGGCATATGTATGTATGTACATACATACATATTTTATTGCTGTGAGTGATAGAATCACTTGCTCATCAGCGAAACGGACACCTTTACCGCCCTGCGGCTATCTGCCTGCAGCACGGGCAAAATCGAACAAATTCGGCGCTTTTGTCGGCGTCTCTTACTAAATATTCCAGGGGGAATCATCGTGCCCTCATCTTTGAACAAATAAATATGGATGTTTTTTTGTATGTAGGTACATACATACATATGTGCATATGTATGTACGTTTTTATATGCAAACAAAAGTGTGATTAATTCATTAGCAATGAGCAACATCTTTTGAGATACATTTCCATTTCATCATCTTTCTCGAGATCTTTGCGCATATTCATTGTCTGCATTTGCTTTGCCTGCATCTTCGAGAGTATGAGCACCTACATACATACTTCACCTCTTACACCTTGCGGCTTGTGTGCCATTTGGCTTGCCTTAAATTTTCTTTGTGCGTGTTTTCGTTTTAATTTTCGTACGGATTTCCACATTGTATTGTCCATGTGTACAGAAACAAGTAAAGTAATGGTTGAAATAAGCAAAGTAATCGAGAGAGAGAAACATAAAAATCGGAAACTACCGCGAAATTGTGTGGAAAGGAAAATAAAGCTACGATTTTTGCATTTTAATAACTAAAAGAAAAATATTAATAATGCATTGGTTGCATGTTTTAAGATATCAACGGAACAAAAAAGGAAAGAGAACAAATAAAAACGGAAAATGAAAGTGACGTTCCTTAAAAAATTAGGTCGCGTTGTGTGTTGCACAAAAATATCGCATAGAATTAATAATCTATCACGATAGCTACAAAAGTATAACAAGCAGAAAGAAGAAGAAGAACCAGTGAAACAGGTGCAAAAGTGTTAATGATAAATCCAAACCAAGCCAGCTGCACCAACAGGAGTAGAAAAGTATTAAAACCCCCAACCGCAAGCGAGTTTAGAATATTAGGATTAGCTCAATTTTGCATATAGTTTTACCCGCCCTCTCTACTACACGCCCAACCCAACTTGTTTTCCACTCCATATCAATGCAGCCCGCCGCTAGAAAGCAACAGTAAGTGCACGTAGCGCAGAGAACAACACTCAAACCAAAGGACAGTTCTCGATTAGGGCTACGAAGAGGCAGGCGCCCCGTTGCCAAGTACTGCCAGCTAAACAAAAAGAAAAGCAGAAAAAAATGCTTTCAGGCCGCAATGTTGGTAACAAATGATGCACTGAGGCCATAGCGCTGAGCCAAAACAATTGCTTTGCTTATGTGTGTGCAATACTAGCGACGATAAAAGCACACTAGCCCAACCCGCAACCCGCAAACTGCAAGCAGTAAGCTGCCAATACACAGCACAGGGAGGAAAACAGGTGCATGTTTTAAAAGTGACCAACGTTTTTTTTTTTTTTGGGGCGATGAAAAAGCGTTGACCACCACTTATCGCGCAACAAATAACAAGAAAGTGTTGATTTCAGTGCAAAGCAAGTAAATGTATGTATGTACATTAGACTGCATCACCAAAAAAAGTTGCGGTTTTTCCACCGGCATTACAAAATTTATTATATTTTAAGACGTTCACCAAAATATTTGGGAAAAATATTAAGATTTAAGTGAGCTGGAGCGATTTGAAAGAACTTTTTGAAATAAGTCCCCTCAGATGACAAAACAGCTTAAGCTTAAAAAATCTACATAAAAATATTAAAAAATTGTATCAACGGAATCATAATATTTAGATTTTTGAAGCTGTTTTTTAACTTTTTTTAAAGATTTGCTTAAGAAAAACTTGAATAACTGCTCCAAATCTTTACCGATATAGACTTATGAGGTATCAGTGGAAAGGTATTTACTCACCCTTTTTATTTCTGTGCAAAAAAAGCTCATTCAAGTCCCAATTTTTTCTTTATTCAATGCCAACGCATCTTGATTCATCATGGAATGACACTCGTTTATCTTACCTTCCTCTTTCACACTTTGAATGAGCTTATTTGCAAATAAATTAAAAGGGTGAGAAAATACCTTACCAATGATGCCTCATAAGGCTAAATTGGTAAGGTTTTGGCTGACTCATTCAAGTTTTTCTTAAACCAGGGCCTAAACAGCATCAAAAATCCCATTATTACGATTCCGTAGAATTTTTTTATTTTTATTTTTATGCAATCTTTTTAAGCTTAAACAGTTCAGTCATCTGAGGTAATTTTTTCAAAAAAAAAATATTTAAAAAAAAACTGTTTTTATTCATAAAAACCTCTATTTTTAGAGGTATTTTCAAATCGATCCAGCTCACGTAAATCTTAATATTTTTGCGACATATTTTGGTGGAAGTCTTAAAATATAATAGATTTTATAATTCCAATGGAAAACAGTAGGTACCGCTTTTTTTGTATGGGGAGTGTTGCAGTCTAATGTACATGACCGCATAAATATGGCAATTTCTTCTTATGCACAAGCGAGTACAGGTGGAAACAAGTAAATTGATATAGTACAGGGCAGATAAAAGAGTGAACAGTAACACGTTTAAACCTATGGGTGATAAAAGTTTTGTTGATCATCTATTTATTTCAGCAGCCGCTTTGACCGCTTACATATGTATGTATATGTATACATATGTATGACCATATATGCATACATACATAAATACATAAGTACATACGTTCAAGTTATTGAAGCAAAGGTCTGCCCAATAACCCACGACTCGTTCTAAATTAAAAACTACATAGAGAAAAAATGTGTGTTTAAAATATAATTTATAAACAACACAACAAGAAAAACTAGTTGAAAAGGAATTCGCCAGAAAACAAAGTCCAGCACAACAACAACAAAAACATAAGCAACAAAGTAAAAACTTCAAAACGGCAGGCAAATAAACAGCACACATCCCTTCTAATAATCCGCATACACACCACCCACCACTAGCTAACATAGCAAGCAGCCGCCAGCCGCCGCCTGCTGCTAATCGCCAACCGCCAACTAAATTGTCGCCATCACTGTCACCTCGCCGGCGAGTAGTGCAACCACAGCAAATACACAACGAGAAGGGCGGCCATTTACGGTAACTAGGCAAGAAAGTCGACAAAGCTCGACAGCCTATCAACTTTACCAAGCAACCAAACAACCAAGCAACCGACCGGCCGACCGAGCCGCCGAGGGCACAACACAATCATTCAGCTCCAAACTCGGTGACGTACTCTTATGAAAATGAATGCCAGTCTCATTTACGAAATCCTCATGTATTTAAATTCATTCTACTTTGGTATGTACGCCACATTTGAGATTGGTGTCGGTGTCCTCAAGGCAATCGGATTGAATTATACTTCGAATGAGCTAACGCACGAGGGGTGCATATTACTCGCATTGTGCATCGTCGAGACAATACGAATTGTATTAGGTCGGAAGAGCAGTCTAAGCGATCGTGGTATGTAAATAAATGTTTTTCACTTGTTTATTACTTGTCCATTCAAAATACATACTTTCAATGCTATACATACATAAATATTTCCTTTATGTTCCATTTTGTATGATGAGTGGGGTAGGGGGGGTGTGTGACTGCGTACGCATTATTGCTGTTCACATGCCTACACTTTTAGCAAAAACATTGCATCTACCTATTGCACAAACCCTGCAGGAAAAAGTAAATAAAGTATGGGAGTGGTATCCAAGGTCTGAACTATTACTAATTATAATGGAATAAAAGTGTAAAACGACGAAAAAGTATACATAACGCAATTCCTTCCGAGCTCTCTGAATAAGCCTCGCTATCAAACTTTTTTTTATATATAATGAATACTTCTTAAGCATGAGCAGCTTTATATTGTTGAATTCCGAATTAAAAATAGTTACATTGTTCAGCAAAAGCCTATACATAAAGACGTGAGGACTCAAAGGCCTATATATAACAAATTTTGGATGTGTTTATAAATGGCTAGAGGCCCGAGAGATTTATATAAGTATGCTGGAAATTCGAGTACATATGTATTACTAGGTACAAGGTACGACTGACGCTGTAAACCATTTACATACATATTTACTCATTTTCACCTTTAATAGTCTCCCCAATTCCTATAACGCTCCATGCGAATTTTCCATTGTTCGAAATAGTGCTTCAGATAGACTTCAGATAGCACGCCGGTTTCTCTTTCACAGCTTCAACACTGCGTTACAGTAATTGGCTAGAAATATCTTGATAAATACTACGTAACGAGCCGGCGCATTGTCTTGGTGGAGAACCGATTACTATTCTTTCCACAATTTGAGTCGTTTTTTTCTTTCACGGTTTTCACGGTTAAGGTACCTACTCAATCTTAATGACATCTCACAACATATCTGTGCTCTATTGGTACTCTCACATTTTTCGGGCGAAACAAAAATTGAGGATTCTTAAAGCAATCTATAAAAGTTCACAATGTGTACCGAATGTCCTTTATCCATGTTCAATACCAATTTCCTACACAACATACCCATTTTTACGTATTTACGTTGTACTAAAGTTGTGTATTCATGTTGGCGCCAATAAATTTTAATTGTAATGTTTTTAACTATAACATTACAATGCTTATAGTAATGTATTAAGTTCATAATATTAAGGCTGACTCACTTGTAGAGCATAACTAAATATATGAATATGTATGCATGTGTATATATTTACATAAGTATGTAAGTACTTGTATATGTATGTATGGACCAGCATACTTCTTCAAATCGTAGCGAGTGACGGCAGCAGGGAGATTTGTTAAGCGATAAGTATTTGATAGTAACTGGAGCACAGTGGTCCTCAACGGCCTACAATTTACCGTAAGTTTCATTGATAGAAGGTACAATATTTACACAGAAGTATCAACTTCTCAACACTAGTAAATTTGGAATTGTTACTGCAACCGGAAAAAGAGTTATTTTCTGTTTTTCGTTAGATCTACTTCAGGGTCATCTGATCCATCGCTAGAATAATCTTCAGAAAGAATCGTCATGCACATTAAAAAAATAAAAATGTTGGCCCTTATTCAACAACAATTTAACAGGGCTGCAAACCGGTTTCGAACCGAACGGGTTTTCGAACCGAACTGTCGCTTTTTTCGGGCTTCGAACCGAACCACGAACCGAACCGGTTTTATTTTGAAATGCCAAAACCGAACCGAAAACCACTCCAAAAAATGGTTCGGTTCGGTTCAAAAATTAAAATCCACTAAAGCATTTTTCAAGTTCTGTAATACTTGGTCTAAAAATGCATCCCGTATAGTAAAAATGCAAATTTTTTTTTTATTTGATGGCAACCCCGTGAGTTGTAATTTCGTCCATATAGAGAATGCTAGATTTTTTTTTTTATATAGAAGAAAATGCTTAACAATGCTTGTTAAACACAAAATTTATAAAACACGGATTTTTAAAGTTTGGATTAAAAAGTTTGATGCAATTTTGTTGAAATTCGTAGATTTTTTCTAATTTTCGTACAAAGTTTGAAATTTTGATTTAGTTAGCTTGTTGTTATATAGCGAGCTATACTTTTATAAAAAATTAATTAAACCCACAAAAAAAAAATAATCAAATGCCACACTAGTATTATTTTGATCATAAATATACTTGTACATATGAAGTTAAGGCCAAGTTTAAGCTCGAGCCTACCGAAAATGAGGTTTTCAACATTAAGCCAAGATTTTCAGGGTCAATTCGAAATTCAGAGTATGCTGTTTTAATTTACATACTCGACTAGGCTCACCAAACCTTAAAAAGTTTATAAAAATTTTTCTAATTTCACTTTGATCGCGTTGATTTTAAATAATTTTTTTTTTTGTTTTCTTCCATAGAAAATAATTATTCAACAAACATACTTTGTATGGAAGAAAATCCGTGAAAAAATGCTAAAAGTCAACTTAAAACTTAAAACTTTTTTCCTAGAAATTCTTATTAAAAAGTTTGCAATTTAGATGAAATTGTGCAGAATATTCATAGCTTTTGCACAAAGTTTGAAAATTGGGTTTACATGTTTAAAAAAATAAGCATTAAATAAAGAAAAGAAAAATAGCCAATACTTGATAAAATGTCGCGTCCCTATTTTTTCGACCATTCTACATATATACATCTCAATAACAAAACCTTTATTAATTTTAATATTATGGCAATATACTTTAGCATTAAGAAATTGAACCAATTGAATCGAACCGCGGTTCAGGGATGCTCTTGTACCGGTACAAGCCTTTTCTATTTAAGTGGTTCGAACCACTGAACTGAACCGCACACAGATTTTTGGAATGGTTTGCAGCCCTGCAATTTAACAAGAATTTCTCCACGATTTTAAATTACAGTTTATAATAATTCTGCTGAATCGGTCCCTACAACCGATTCTTTCTCTTTATATTTTTTTCTTAAAATCAAGGTCGTGGGAAGTATTTTTCTATATACATATGTACATATTTTCAAACAGTTTTTATTGCTCCGAAACAAAACCAAATAGCTCTGTCGGAAAGCCTTCACAGGAGAGTTTTGTAAATTTATTAAATAATGCAAATGCAATTAATACATATGATTTACATATACATTTAATATGACTGGCGAAAATTGTGTCAACGACAATTTTAAACCCCGACAATGCCAATTTGTCCCTTTTTCAATGGAATTTCTCATGGAATTTAAGAGGTGGTGACAATTGTTTTTATAAAACAAAGTACCCACCAAACTGTCGAATATTAGTCACTGATAACATGGAGAATGCCTGTCTTTACAAAATTATCACTGTCGCTTTATGAAATAGGCCCCTGGTAGAATTTCGTTTCAAGTGCGGTTTTAAAGTATGAATAACAGTTTTCTTTGACATTTCTGTGAAACTTGTGGACCGTTGTGGACCATTGTATGAATGTATGTATGTATGTATGTATGCATGCATGTATGTATAAGGCAACTAAAATGCGAAATGTTTGTTTAAAATAGGCTTGCATATGAGGCATTCCACACTATTTCAATTGGTGAAAAACTACTTTTGACAAAGAGTCAGAGATTTATAAAAGATTTTTAATTTTTTTTTAAGTCAACTTTTCCATACGTTTGTTAATGAACAATTTAGAAAGTAGCTAAAAAAACATGTTTGCAGCTTTTTAAAAATCTGCAAAAAATATATGTAATAGAGTGAATATCAAAGATTTAACTGACAAATTTTTAAAGGGTGTCTCGATATAGGACCTGAGATATTAATTGTTTAGTAAAGCAGTGACTGATAAAAACATTTAAAAAATAAAAAATTTAAATTCAAATTACATCAAAATACGTCAAGTGGGCCACTTACAAACCTTTTCTTTCGGATAACCAAGATAGGTCCGTACTTTGGTAGAGGTCCAGGTAATATTTGTTTGCCTATACTTTATTTTGCAATAATCCTCTTACTTTGCAAAAAATTGCGAATTTAAAATTAAAATAATTATTTCTTTGATTGGCCATATCCCCTGAACGGGCAGAGATAACTTAATCATTTTAGTTTAAATTAAGCGGAAAACTATATTTTCTAAGTTAAGTGTTCCTCCAAAACACGTTTTTGTCGAAAAATGTAAAAACTCGTGAGATTTGCTCATATATTTATTTACATGAAATAGCAACGATGGAAACCAAGAAAATCTGACCAAAAGTCTAAACCCGTAACACGAGTATAAACTTTTTAATTTTATACATTCATAATTATAATCGATAAATGACGCTAAAGTCTAAATATGAAGTTATTTTAGAGTCCAAGGCAAATGTGGTTCATACTCACGTTCATCATACGCACTTCATGCTCATTTTTTATTAAAAATAAACAAAAAAAATCATTAATTGTGATATAATAAGGCCGCTCTTCTGAACATTTCATGTTCATACTATAAAAAAAAACTAAACATATTCATAAAAAATAAAGTAGCTTTAAAAAAGGTTTATAAATTGATTAATGTATGAAAGCGTCAATTTATAAAGCTCTTTAAACCTACTTTCTTTTTTATGAATAAGGCCATACAACTTTTAAGGTATTATAATTATACCTAAGGCTATATTTTGAAAAAAAATAAAATAAAAATAAATTTCAAAAATATTTTCGAATTTTCACAAATTTTGTTTTTAAATTTTCACTTCCGGTGTGGTCTAAGAAAAAATTTTTTTTTTTTTGGAAAATTGATGTCGCATTTTAAAAAGCGAGAAATTTTCTCACAAAATCGGGAAGTTTGAAAAACCTAATTTTAGTTTTACCTATTCTTTGGAAGCCCATAACTCGAAAAGTAACCATCATATAAAAAAAAAATATATGCGCACAATTTCATATTTCACACAGGTACCATTAACCAAAATTTGAAGAAATTCTAAAGCATCACCATTTTTCCCTGTTCGCTTCCGTGTCCGTGTTCATATTATGAACGAAAGTTTCGAACGTTGTACGAAAACCAAGACTACAAAAGTTTTTCGTAGCATTTTTACGAAATTTTATTTTCAGTGTGTGTAACATAAGTATGTATGCATTTCTGTATGCTCCTGCCTGCTGCTCTTAATACACACACACACACATACACATGTATACTTTGCTAGCACACATGCTACGAGTGTAATTTGTATTAAACACATAAAAATAAACTTTATTTTATAATTTCTTTCGCATATAAATATACTAACTTAATAAAAATTCCCATTTTCTTCTCTTTCCAAAGGTTGGCAAGCAACAGCATCCGTAATATTAACACTGCCCAGCCTTGCTCTCGTCATCTACTTATGTTGTTTTCAAACCTACGTTCTCAAACTCGAAATTATTCTGAGTGCCTTAATGATAGCCCTCCAAGGTGCTGAACTAGTGTATGCCGGTGTCTTCATTTGCACCATGTTCGGTGATGTTTCGTATACCTAGCAGTCGATAATAATTTATGTACAACTGATACACTTCAATTCGAATGAATTTCACGTCTTTATTTTCCCAATGAATCAGCGAAAATGTTGATGCCAAAGGTGCCAATGATCGTAAAAATCACGCAAGCAAATACCCTGGTACGGAAGTCAACAACCCGACGAAAACGTAAGCGAAGAAGACGACGTACTCATATACCAACAAAACCGATGATAATGATAGCGATAAGGAAAGCGGAACTCGAAGCAACCGAAAAATGTGGAAAACTCAGTTGGATTCTAGCGAGATGAGACACTGATAAGTACGAGTAATATAGACATACTACTACATACATACATAATAAATGCCTACTATTTAAGAGAACAAAAAGCCAGCATTTTAATGTAAAGGATATCATTTATATGTACAAATGCACCTAGTCGAATGGGGAAAAGATAAAGAAAAGAGCTAAAGTGTCAAGCGGATCGCAAAAAGAGGGAAGAGAAATAGGGAAACGGAAGGTGAGAAACCGACGATAGCTCTGTACATAAATATGTACATATGTATGCAGCACAAAAGGCAAACCAAAACCATCTCAATGTGCAAAGGTCAAAAATTAGCATACATTGGCAGCTCCAAGTTGACGTATGCAAAATTCAAAAATACAATTAATGTAAGTGCTGCTGACACAAAAGATAGCTGCAACACCAAAAAAACCAGAAAATGTGCAATCTATTGTTTCACATACAAAGAAACGCTGTCTTCGAAAGCAGAAACATTTGTCGATTTCAACTTTGCACAATCAGGTGAGTCGCTGTCTGCGCATTTTTAAGCTTCTGCCTTTTGCGAATATTATGTATTTATTTAAACTTTATACCAAACAGACACTTATTGCACTTGATTTCCGCCATTGTTCTATGCACTTTCATCGAAAATTTGCTGCACGGCTCAATTGTTCGAATTTTAAATGTTGTAATTACCGAACGCGACATATCTCGAAACCAAAAATACACAAACTGAATTCTATGATTTGCATTTGTAGGCTAGATTGGCGCTATCTTATGCAGATTCTAAGACTTTCTATGCATTGCTAAATTTGCCTCAATCATATTAAAAATAGCCACCACCGCCACAGCTAGCCACCGCCACTGTGAAAAATTAAAAAAAAAAAAAAATCATACTCAACAAAATCAAAACAAATGCATACTCGTAGAAAGGTAATGAACGTATCGGTGTGTGTGTGTGTGTGTGTGTGTGTGTGTGTGTCTGTTAGTCTAAGGTGTGCAATAATCGTCTTAATTAGGTGCATGGGCAATGGATGCAATCGGCTGCAGCTGTGAATGGCGGAAAATTGTTATAAACTAAAAATTTTATGACTCCATACGCTAAAATGCAGCGTAGATGCACACACCTATACATTAGGGTTGTTAATTTTTCGGCTTTCCGATCCCGTAGTTTTCGGGATGTCGTTATCACAGTCCCGCATTTAGATATTCATTACTTTTCAACTCAAAAAATCGAAAAAATTGCTTTTATTTTGTTTGAGAACCATAAAATAAATCATAACTAAATGAGTTTGAAAGAAGTTTGTAATTTCAAAGTTATGATTTCCAAAAATTATTTAAAAAATTCAATGTAAAAATATGGGTCGGGATCCCGGGATCCCGGGATTAACATTCCTAGTACATATGTATATGTAGTATGTTTATATTTGCTATTTATTTGTATGCATAAAAATGCATTGTTTTGAGAAAAAAAAATCATACATACATAAATATATGTATAGCACAAATGCATGAACAAAAGAATTTAGGCTGAACTTTAGACAATAATTCTTTTTTTGTATTTTCACATGTATGCATGGGTGTGAGTGTACATGAGATTTCCACATAGAGGGTATTCAAAGGTTTCATACTTGAATTTTTAGCGAAACTGCCTGGTTTAAATTAAATACTTTTTCGTCTTCCATTAAAATAATCTACAACATACCTTTGAGAAACTTTTATTCAAAGTTACGAGTTCTTTGAACAGTGTTACTCTAAAGATATTCCGATTCAAAATACGGGGCTTATGTATATCTGGGATTGTAGTTATCAATCAGAGAAACATTCAACCGCTAACAGCTTGCAGTCATAAAAGTTGCAAGGATACGGTGTCCTTGAATTATATAAGAGACCTCTATGTCAGTCTTCCGAGTGTTTTTTTTGTACCATATAACAACATTGAAACGACAACAAATTTAATGTGTTTTAAAAAATGCCATACGGAAACAGACTTAAGTGAGATCTCCACCGAAAGCCATAACGCACAGTGGGACGTCCCTATATAAGCTGCGGTCGAAAGTAGTAACCGTACTACAAATTCGCTGAAATTTCGTTTATGTGATATTCTGCACTTAGGAATGAGGAATTGTGGAGAATGGTAAAAGTCGACTCTACGCCTACAGCTCTTGTCTGTGAAAATGGTAAACGTTATCCAATTTTAAGGAAAGTCCGAGTATATTCTGGTTTTAACCAGAAAAGCATAAATCTGAATCGGTTTTTGTTATCGTCCACCAATTCTAGAAATATTGGCACAAATTAAAAAAAAAAACATATTTTTTGATGAAATTTGAAATTAACTTATGGCGATTTAAATTAGTCCTGAACTAGTCGTGAACAGGCTTCGAATTGGTTCTAAACTAGTCCCGAAATGGGCTTGAAATATCCCAGACCTAGTCCAGAAATGTTCATTTGTACACACCAGACGCGCAATTACAGGTTTCTGCTGGGTTACACAAGAAGTAGTCACAAATTTTCTGCTGGGTTAACGCAAATTTCACCCACACCGAGAGCTAAGATGTTTGTTTACCCATCAAAAACCATTGAGGAAAATATCGATCTCAAACTCAAATTTAGTGTATCAGTCAAGTCTTTCAATTCATCCCATCCGGACCGGATTGCAGCAGTGACTATGCTTGACTTTGGGACAAATGCACGTGACTGTAGGGTAAATGAACGTCCTTGATGACGTTCCTTACAAAAACTGTGCCAAACAGCCGCACACTACTGGTACATATTTGAATACAATGTATGATTAAACTAATGCAACGGTATTCATGTAATGTCTGTCTGTCGCTCGAGTGTCGTTCGCGCACTTATTGTGAATTGTTATAAAGCGACATGATTTTCATCGGCCGACCGATCCTTACATACCTATATACATACATATGTATATAGCACCTAGTCAAAGGTAGTACCGCCAACGGAACTGCATATGCAATGGTCGCTGCAACGCCGCCAGCTTGCCGTGGTCAGTCTATAAATACGCGTCGAGACAAAAGTACATACGAGCAAGAGACCGGTGATACGCGACCAATTTTGAATACGACTACGTATGTTGGTACCCAGAAGAAAAAGTTTTGAATTATTTGTCGCAGACGCCGTAACATGTTGGTTAGCTGCCGTGCTATTTTTATAAACAAACTGAATAATTAAAATAATAATGTAGTGCAAAAAACTACATACTTACATAGTTATGTTAAGCAAGATAATCGAAATTTTCAAACTGCGAAGCATGGAAAATCCAAAGACACACACACACGCAAATCAACGAACTGGATTTGTTTAGTGCTCTCAAGTACATACATACATGTGTATGTAAATAAATAGTGAGTTAGGGAGTTGGAAGTAATTGAGTTGTAGCGCAATGCCGCCACCAAAGAAGCCACCAATCCACGTGCCGAAGAAGGCCAATCCAAGTCTTGGCTACGAAGTGCTCATCTACTTGAATTCCTTCTATTTTGGAATGTTCGCCTGTTGCGAATTGAGTATGGGTCTGCTGAAGGCCATTAATCTTTCGTATCCGAGTCACGTTCTGGCACGAGATTCGGGTGTTTTGATTGGTTTTTGCATTTTAGAGACCGTTCGCATCATACTCGGGCGCAGAGGTTCACTAGCCGAAAAAAGTAAGAAGAAAATTATTGTAGTATTTGTGTATGTTTATTTGCAAACCAAAAAAAAAAGTACTCTCGTTAAAGCAAAATTGGTTCGAAAATTTTTAGTTAAGTATATTTTAAATACCTCGGGACATTTTCACAGTTAACTAGCCTATCAAATTTACTGAGATGCCTAGTTAATTTTAAAGTGTGCACAAGTTTGCCAACCGATTTTTTTTTTTTAACTTATAAAACAAAAACGTGTAAATAATTTAATTTTTGCGGATATGTAAGAAATGCTGCAATTTATAGAAAATATAAAGGAACTACCAAAGGATTGCAAAGAATAATATTGGTGCGATAAGACGAAAGATTGCACACAAACACTCAATGTGGAACCGGACGCACGAAAAGATCTCCAAAGAGAAGCGTACTAATTTAAAGAGCGCTTTAGGAAACGGAATACAGAACTAGGGCTCACTCTTTGAGCGAAAGTACGAAAATCGGCAGTTTTTTTACAACAAATATATGGCACCGTTATGGCGTCGTTTCGCACAAACGCACAGCAAAGCAAAAAAAAAAAGACGCTAGTTTTTGCCTTTCGCATTTTTGCATCAAAGAGTGAACTGCCTTAGAGATTTTTTTCTAAAATTCTTTAGTTCTTCATTTATTTATTTGTTTAACGTTTTCTGCTTTGATAAATGAAAAACAAACATTCCGCAAAAAAACCGAAATTTAACTGCACACTATTGTAGAGCTGAATACCGGTTAATTACCGTGGTAAATATTTTTTTCCTTGTAGTTCAGCCAAGCCAGCTCAAGAAACAGGGGTGTAACGTGCCGAGCCCCCATCCATGCCACGTCTACAAAAAATTTATTTAAAGGTCACACACATATATTCAAAATTTTAGTGGGGATCGATCGGCACTTTAAACATTTAATTTATAATGGTGTTCCCAACACTCGTATAAATGTTCAGCTCTATGCGAATTGTTGCAAGATTGCATGTCTAACTTGACCGGACTATTACTATGGATATCACTAATGTCACTTTGAACAACACGTGGATACATGGCGTATGAGTAACATTAAGGCCAAAAAAGGAATTCATTAAATTTAATAATCGATAACGTGGAAGTGATTAGTCACAGCACTGAAATTATTTAGATACGTTTTTTTTCCACAAAACGTGAAATAAACCATCAGTGATTGTAGCAGCGATGCGCTAATTGCCTAATTTGTTAATATAATTACCATTTCCTGACAAATTGAAAATTAGAACATTTCATTTGAGGGTACACCTAAAAATTGTACAAGACTGACTGGGCTACGCAGGGCCGGATTTAATTAAGCACAAGCTACATAGGCGCTAGCCTTGGGGTCCCGCGCCACATGAAAAATTAAAAATAAAGAAAGAAAAGAATTATAATAAAATTATAGTTTAAAAAACTAAAACCTCCCTATTATAATTGCCATTCGTAGAAATCGCCGAGTTAATAAAAAGAAGGTAAAAAGTGAAAAAATTATGTATTTACAATTTTTAAGAAACGAAGGAGGCACTGAAGGCGAGTCAATAAAAGACATGTTTAGTTCGTTTTTTACCCTAATCGAAGCGGATTCACATTAAAGTATAACGTAATTTAAGTACTGAATAGCTGATTTAGTCTAGTAAGCAAAGGAAAATGCGTCGCATTGTCGGGTCGACGGCAAGTAATGTGAGTATGCGTGCCACCGGCACAGCCATAGGGATCGGGTTGATACCACTCACTCCCGCGGGACACAGTTTCGACAGCTTTGATCTAAGTCATTGTGATTACAAATTTCAGTTGTGACTTTTGGTAACTTTTAAACTTTCTATGAGTATAAAGGCCCGTCTACATAGAACTTTCGCGTCGATTTGAAGTTCGCATCGCTCGTCAAAACAGTGATTTTTTCAACATTCAACTTTTCAATAAATTTAATTATAAAAATATATGATTTATAAAAAGTATTATTAAAGAAAATATTAAAAATGGTGGCTGTGGTGCAAGTGTTAGGTACATGGCGCAAAATAAGCAGGTGAATTAATAAAGCAGCTTTCTCGCCATGTGTTCTGTCATTCGGCTATATTATACAAAATTTTCAAGAAAAATTTTCAAATAAGATGGTGTCAAATCAATATAACAGAGCAATTCTGGCAACTGTCTTTCAACTCAACCCAGTCTTTCGAAACTTACGTTAATGTTAGCAGAAAATATGACATTTTTTGAGACATACGAAAACGACGTGGATAACAATTTAGGGAACGAGGTAATACACTTTAAAAATTTTTCCATGGTCACCAAATTTCCAACTTCAGACGTCCATTATGGAAGACAGGCTTTACTGACCATCGAAAATGACGTTTTGGGGCAAATAAACCACGATGACGTTATCAAAGACTTCATTAAAATGAAAATTATTAACACAGAGAATTGCAACTTTCTAATAGTACTAAGTACTTTTGTATGTTCGATAATTTTTTTTGTATGGAAAAAAATAATAACACCGTCCGCAAAAAAATTGCCATTAATAAACGCGGCTTTTTAGCTACTTCAAATTTGCACTTTGTTGTACTAAAATTGTAAAAGTGTATAAAACTCCATACTTGTAATTATTCAGAAATATCTGATTGTAAAGTTGCAAACTAGTATGCAAATGTAGAGATTTTATTTTTATATTTTGTGTTGTAGTATGAACTACTATACTAAAAAAAATGCTTAAAGAAACTAGAATGAAAAACTTTGCATACATAGTTTTTTTTTTTGAAAATTAAGCATTCTTAAGCCGCTTTGGTCTGATACCCATATTATAATAATACGGTATTTATCTTAACAATTTAATCGAATTAAAATTTTCAAACATGTGGCAAATATCTTCAAAAATATTTTTCAGGAAGCTGTCTTAAACTTCATTACAAGTTGTAAATTGATATCCAAATTGTAATACATATTACATGAATCATCCTGAGCTAATAGCGAAAGAATCAGAAAAATAATTATTTTATTTGTTGTTGTTTTTCTTATATGTGGAACTTTTATTTATCGTTGTATTTTCTCATATGTGTACCTTCTCTTTGTTGTTTTTTTTTTTTCTTATATGTAGAAGTTGTATTTGCTGTTGTTTTTTCTTAAGTGGGGTATTATATGGGCAGAAAGTAGTGCTCACATTTTCGACCATAACTCTGAATCTATTTGTGTATTTATCGGATAGCAAACAAACATAAATTGGTTTTTAGTAAATATGTGCATACCAATTTAAAAAAAAAAAAAAACACAAAAAAAGAATCGACCGTCATTTTGGTGTGCAACAATTCTGCTGTCGGCAATGGCAGTTCATTGTAAGTACACAGTTTCGGCAATTTGCCGCCCGGCACAAACGCAAATGCACACTTGCCCTAATAAAAATATAGGTATAATAGTACAATATCACTTAAATATAATAGTTTGGCTCGTATTATATGCTTAAAATATTTTGTGCAAAAATTTTTTTTTCGTATATCCTTCTAAAATGTCTTTTTTTTCTATATTCAGGTTGCCATTAATAATCTCTTTCTTTTTCTTATTTTACAGGTTGGCCAGTTATTTTATCGGTTTTCCTAACAGTTCCATGCTTTCTCGGTGTCTCCTATATACTCCTTCTGCAAGAATATAAACTACGTCTGGAATATGTACTTTGCACATTAGAGATCGGTTTATATCTGACCGAAATTTGGTATGCAATGCTATTTGTTTTTTCACTATGTCGTCCAGTAACTTATGAATAGGACTAACAAGGTTTATAAACATGTAAATTAAGAAAAAAATAATAATCAATGAAAGTATGTATAAATATACATTGTATATACGTAAAATAAAAAATAAAATAGAATCAAAGAATTCAATATGTATGTAAAAAAAATGTGAATAGATGCATACACTACAATGCAACAAAATACGAAAACAAATAAATGTAAAAAGATGAAAAATGAACAAATCATAGCAATATACAACAAAAGAAATGAATGAAGGAAAGGAGATCAAATAACAAAATTAAAAATTAATGTTTATAAAATAAAATGAAAAACAATAAATTATGAAATTAACAAATTTTTAATATATATACATAGTACAGTAAACATATGTATAGTATGTATGTATGTAAGCGAATAACTGTAACGCCAAAGGAGTATAATTTATATACTAAAAGCGGAAAATATGGAAGATGTGTTAACAAAAAAATTAATAGGCCCAAATATAAGACAACAAGAAATACTTTTCAGACTTTTTAAGACAATTTTTTTGTAATACAAACATACTTATACTAAATTAAGAGAAAAAAAAAACTAACGCTAAAAAGAGGATTTAAACAAGAAGAATGTCGACTAAAATTAAAAATATATGAAATGTAAATGAAAAAGTGTATATAAGATATTGAGTATATATTTTTTTTTAATCTAGCAAAAATCTAGACGTGCAAGTGTTAAAGTCTTTGGAAGATTTTTTTCGCAAAATTAATGGAATATTAATGTCGAATTGATTTATATATGCACACAACAAAAACAATTTATGTACATATGTACATAACGAACCCTAACCGCCAAAAAAAACGCAAGCGTCCTTTTTTGTTCAACATTTTCTTGATGACGCAGAAATGCTTCCAGAAGGTCTGTTTTGAAAAAAAAAAAAAATGTCGCTTAAGTTTTTTCTGCGGTAATGGCTCGATATGTAGTATGTTTGCATAACAAGAAACCAGTGAAAATCAATACAAATTTAACAATCTTCATGTATGTATGTAAACAAACTTACACACACATGTATGTACATACGTTTGAGAAAGCAAACAAAAACTTGCATAAATTCAATTTCATTCTAAAACAATAAATTATTCGTACATATGTATGTACATACATACATACACGCGTGGATGTATTTATATGCGTGTAAGTTTATAAACTTTAAATATTATTATTATACGCATATACAATGTATGTATATAGATATGTAGATATGTACATCGCTATATGTAAAGTCCCTAAGCTAAGCGAAAACTTAACTTTACACCAGGATATAAAACATTAGGCGAATACTCAAATATAAAATTTAAAATACTGAAAAATGCAAGAAATGCATTTACAAATCAACAAAAGCAACAAAAAAAAAGGAATTTAAATGAAATGTTTGCATATGCACGAGTAGTATGCATAAAAAGAAAATCAATTGTGTATGTACAAATGTATGTAGTTAAACACAAACAAGCGCGCATATATGTATAAGTATATATGTACATACATAAATATGTACGAAATGCATTAGGGCTTGTCACAACTTTTTTTTTTTTGGGGCTTACCCTCCCCCTAAAAGCCCTTTATTTTACATGATATTTTATTTTGCGAACTGCGGTAGACCTTTGAAACTTACCTAAAAGGTTTAGGAATTTTCCATAATATTTCGATTCTTGCAATTGTAACGATATCTTTAACGAGCGGATGAACGTCAAGGAAAATAGTTCCCATAGCCCTTAAAATTAAACTGACTGCATTTAGTTAAGTCGGCATGATTTTTGGAACCTATGCGGAACCCTTAAACAAAATCACAGTTATTAGGTACTTTATGCAACAAAGAGTTCTAGAAATGGAGAGCCAAAACAAAAGAAGTGTGTGGCACCCTAATGCACTTATGTATGTATGCACCTACACGGACACATGTGCAATAGTTAACTACACACCAGCAAAATATCCTAAAACGTATCCGAAAATGGGAAACAATTTCGTATACAAATCGGATATTCCATTCGTTTTCCGATTCGATTTCGTTCGGTCGTTTTTTCCATACGTTCTACCACTAAAGTGTGCATCCGAAATGTGTGTCTAGAAAGATACTGAAAACGTATACGTTTTTGGGTCTTTTTTTGTGATTTAATTTATCGCTTTCATTCTGAACTTCACAGATACTTTTTCGTAGTTACTGAAAATACTTTTTATAACATTTTAATATTTAGCTTCTGAGGGCGTTCGAGCCTTGCACCGCCTGAAAGCTAACGAATAGTAGAACGCCCCTTTGCATGCTCAGCTACTGCCATAATACGTTCATAGACATACATACATAAGTAACTTTTTCAAAAGTTAAGTTTAAATAAATATTTTCGACTTATTGTTTTAAATTAATGAAAATTTAAAACCTTTTCTGTACGTTTCCGGATACTATAAATGTACGAAAACCACCCTGTCGACAAATCGTACGTTTCTCTGCTGGCTGGGTAGTAATTTACTTATAAAATTATTTAATCAAATATTGTTGAATTTCAGAAATAATACTTTTGGCATGATTTGAATAGAATTTTGTGCTTCGAGCAAAAGCGTCTTTAATTTGTGGTTTAATTCGAACTAATTAGTGCGGAAGTAGCGTATAAAGGTTTAGTTCCTACTGGTTCTAGTATTGCTTTTTAGATTCCACTGTTACACCAAAAGACATGTGTATTAGGTTGGTTCGAAAATTCACAGGAAAATAGGAAGACAGGTTTATTTTATTTTGGAATCGGTTAGTATTTCACTTTTGAAGTTTTCCATAAAATTATTAGTTTGTTTTTTTGATCGAACTAGAATATTTTCCTTAAAAATATTTAACTTTAAAATTATACTAACTGCTTCGTCAATAATCAGCGTGATGTACTTACGAATGCTTAAATAACAGGTTTTTTATGTATATACGAGATAAGATTAGCGGTTTTGAAACAGTAGCCAGTAAAATTTTAAAATTGAGAATGCATCATGAAGGGCACGGTTATATATTAACCGATTTCAATATAAAAAATACGCGTTTCACTATTTTCCATTTTCTATAATTCTGGTGGGTGGCAGCAAGAAAATTTCAAAAAGTGGATTTTCCTGTATATTTTTGGACCACCCTAATGTACAAACAATTACCTACTTCCAAACGAATTTTCCTCATTGTTTTACATTCATTAAATTTTCAAAAAAATATACATATATATATTGCAACCTCTGAAGCTTTAAATATATCCAGCGCATTTAGGAAACTCTACTAAACCACGTCCAACATGCGCTTACAAAAAAAATTTAACGAATTTTTGAAATTCACATGCTGTACTAAACATAGTATATACGTATGTCCCCGTAATACAGTCACAAAAAAAAAGAATATATGCCTAAGTACACACTTTTGTATTTATGTAAATAGAAGAATGTTTTCGAAAACTTTTTTTTACAAAAAAAAAATTGTTTTATTGCAAATTTATCGATCAAAAACAGGGACCATAACGACAATGGTTTTCATTAAAAAAAATCACAATTTAATTAATGTAAATTAATTACTTTTCTTTAATTCATTTTTATTTTACTTTTTTTGTTTTTTGTTGTTGTTTGCGTTGAAATCACCCAAGAGTATGTAGATTTTGTTATACCAAAGAAATTAAAATGCCACTTATTTTCTGTGTCGAATTACAAAACACTGTGATAGTAGCTTGATTAGATTTCAAATTGGCAAGTGAATTCAATGCTTTTTATTTTTATAATTTTTATTTTATTTTTTTTTTATTAAAGAGCACTAAACTACAATGTGACTTATTTAAATATAAAAAAGTTAAGAAAAGACTTAAAATTGGAATTCAAAAAATGTTTATAAAACTAGAAAACAATGAAAAAGATATTGGTTTAATAAGTGCAACATGTCTTTAATAAAAAAAAAATTAACCAAAAGATAAATAATTTTTCAAATTGTTTTTCTTTTTGTAGAAAATAACATTAAAAAATTAGCGAAATTTAGTGAAAAACAAAATACGCTATAGAATCGTAGAATTAGTAGATATGTATCTTCAACAAAATCATTAGAAGTCTACAAAATAGAAAATCGATTTGCTTAGCATAACATTTTTAACATTTTAAATTTGTGATTTTAACTATTATTTTTATATAAAAAAAAATAAAAAAAGTAACGAATAGGCACACCAATAAATCATTTATTTGTATGCCCATTAAGGTGGGCCTTAAAATTTCAACATTTAAATTTTATATGCGGCACCCCTTTATTTTGTACTACGTACAAAGAAACTTTCAAAACTTTTAATAATTCTTTATGTTTGGCTGCCGGGGTTTGAAGAAATTTAAATTTTTTAAATAGCAAAAATTCGAAAAAAATGTTGACTTGAAATCTGATAAATATACATTCATAAGCTCGCTGACTTATAGCGAGTAAAAGTCAACATTTTGTCGAATTTACGCGATTTAAAAAATAAATTAAAAATTTTTCAAGCCCTGGTAGGGGCCCATGATGTTGATATTTTTAAGGACCACCCTAATCTACAATTGTAAATACATACACTCAACCATATTGATTCTGTTCATGCCAAAATATTCTGAAATTTCAACAAAATGAAAATTTGCATACCTAGTTTTAATAGCATTAAGGGCCTTACTTTACGTTTGTAAAACAGACAAAAGAAAAAATACAGCAAACCAACATAATTTGCTGCTGATGAATATTTATAACCAAACTATCGTTGTAAATTTTTAAAATTTAACATTAAACACAAGCTAAGAAACATAAACAAACATTATTCTATTGGTATAAAAAATTTTAGATAAAATTATTAAACAAAAATGTATGTACATATACATTTACATAAGTAAGAACATAAAATGGTCAACTAGTGAATTTTAGTAATTTATATACCAGCGTTTATATTTTTGTTATATTTTACGAAATGTTAATGACAAGATGAAACAAGAAATATTTAAATTGAATTGTAGATAATTTTTGCAAAAACGGTAGGCAAACCAAGGAGAGAAGAAAATACAAATCCGTACTAAACAAATTGTGACTCGCATGCGCACACGGATACTACGCTCACAACAAACACAAAACACTACAAACAAAAAAAAAAACAAGTGGAAAATGCATTATTATTATGTATGTATATTTTTTGTTCAATTATACATTCAAATGTATGTATGTATACACCCGAAAGTTTGAGTTGAAATAAAAAAAAAAAAATTAAGGCAAAATCCCTTTACAAATTTAAATTGCATTCGTTTTAATTTCTATTTAATGGTAAGTTATGGGTTAACTAATCATTGAAAACTCCCGTTATCTTCTGCAAAAAAAAAAACCAAATACCACTGTTAGAAGTAAAGCTATTCCACTACTGACCAAGTGTTTCGAGCTCTCCTGTCCTATAGCGTGGCCACGAACCAACCCCCAGCCGTGGTGTTTTGGTGAGCTTAATATTTTGGTCCACTTACATCGACGTCGCGAAGTCACGAAAGCGCTTCAACAAGGCCAAATACTGTCGATTTGAAAAGAGTTCGAGTAAACATAGGACTACATAGCTCGAAGACATAGAAATGTAGAACAAATGCAGCTCGCAAGGAGTTTTGTGAAATCTTACTAGGTTGGATGTGGGAAGTACTTTGTGTCCAAATGGCACTTAAAAAAGAGTCTGTTGATTTAATTTTGATGGATTCCATTCATCCAAATAACAAATCAGCTTCGTGTGTTGAGGCAAAACAATCTAATGCAATATGGATGGGGTGAAGGTTAGGGCGGGACAATTTTTTTTTTGTTTTTTACTATGCGCGTATAGTATAGCATAACAGGAGCATTCTACGAGCAGTTCTAAGAAATTTTTCCGAAGAAACCATGGGTCTAAAGCCAATTTATAGTTTGCCAAATTTCAAAAAAAAAGGTTTCGAAGAAAATGTGAAAATGTTCACTGTTGCGCCCTCTGGTCGAAGTTTTAAGGAGAAGATAAGTGCGAAACTGAATTCCTCATACCAAAAGAACCGCTTTTATCATGTTTTTCTACAAATTTTAAGCACTTCTTTGCGACGCTACAACAAAATGCTAAGAAGCCTATTTTCGCAATTTGGCAAACTCCAAATTCATTTTAGACCCATGGTTACTTCGGCAAATTTGCTTAGAATTACACGTAGAATCCCTCTGTGCTATACGCGTATAGTCGAAAAAATCTCCCCTACAAATTGACCCGCCTTAGTAAAAGAACTTGCAGCTTATACTACATATGACGCCTTTTGATCCGCTGAAAGCAATAGAAGCATCACCGAAGTACCGAAATCTTAAACCAAAGTGAGGCAGAGAATCAGCTCAAGGAAATCAGGGAAACTACTAACATCGATTTAATGGAGATATCCGAAGCCATAAATAAACTTAAGCCCATTGATTATTATTTCTTTTCTCTTTGTAACGAAACCTGATTAAGGAAATATGCGCCTTATGGCACTTACAATCGAAATCGATGTTTCCATGCTCGACGCAGACAGTCTGAGCAGACTAACACGCGAAAATACACAAGTCTTTTCAGACTGCCTGAAACCGCTGATGTAAGAGATTTTTCTATGTGTGTGTGTTTCAGACCGAAGTCATACCGCTTTTTCAACGTCTGAATTTGTTGAGGTAAACTACTACTCTCTTCCCCTTCTCGCCCATGAGAAACCGGTTTCAGGCCGTCTGAAAAAACTAGTGTGTCGAGGCTCAACTTATGGAACTTTCGGTAAGTAGACGCCACCTTAACTTCAGCTTACTTACTTTGCTTACGGGCTGTACACTGAGATATCATAGAAGGTGTTCGTGAAATCAGTTTGATTTTGCTCCTGGGTTTATATTTGTTTTATAATGCTGGTAATCTAAATCCCTTATAAGGGAATGGTGCGGATAGCCCTTGGTAAATTCTATAGCTTACTCGGTAAAGTTTACAACGTTCCAGTACTAGTCTTTTTCGCTATCTGAAAAGGTCAGCTTCTTTCCTTTTGTAGAAGGAGTAAGCCCTTCTTTTCTACCGAAGATACCTTTTCGTCTAGTTAGTGCTATCGAGTTTTGACTGCACCTACTTCAATTACTTTCTTCCATATTTTGTATTGAAATTGTTTTCAAACTCTTTGATATTTCGTCATTCCACATTTCATCTTTTAATCAAAAATCATCGCTGGATAACAAAATTATTGGACCTAAATAAATTTTTTTTGTTAACACTTTTTCAAAATTCTAAAAACACCGAAAATTTAACTATTTTCGGAAATCTAGCTCACTAAAAAACCTGTTAAGACAATCGCACATTATGAATTCGAATATTTGCAACACCAATGGTAAGTAACTCCATCATTCCCTCCTCATTTACTTCTTTCCACTGACACAATTTCTCTTCCAGAGGAAGAGATGAACGATAACGGCGAGACTGCATCGTCCACGACCAGCGGAACAAAGTCTGCCACTAGCTGTAAATCACGGCTGTGCCAAAAGCTAAGTTGGATACCTTCACCTGAGAAGGAGACTTACCGTACAGTGTTGGTCAATTATCGCTATGCCAAAATGGACAAAAACTATCCGCGCAACACAGGCGCAGTTTCGAAGAAGAAACACTGGAATCGCATGGTCGCGGCCATGAGTGCCGAACAGAACAACGAAAAAGAGGAAGATTATGATGAGGATGAGGATGCACCCAACTTGCGTAATCTCTACGATTGCTCTATAGAAGATCTGGCCTCCCATAAAACACCGAATACACCTGTGCCTTCCTATGAAAATATACATACGTTACAGAAGGAACGCGCAAAGGAAGCAATCAAGCTGGAGGTGTTTTGTTCGCCAGTGGAGCAAGAAGCCACAGTGGAGGATCCACAGCTGAATACGATTGAGGAAAGTGAAGTGGAATCGGCGACTCTACGTACTGATGATAACAATGAAGAAGATGTTAGCTCGCAAGAGTACTCTGACGAACGCGTATTGGAGTTATCAGATAACTCAACCGATACTACTAGAATGGCTGTACTCTATTCTTCATGTACCGATTTTTTGCTTCTGGGAGATAACGAGATCGGCGAAACGCCAGACTTTGACGCTGACTTTTGTTGTGCAATGACAAAGGACAAAGTGGATGGCATTCAGCAAACATGCATCATCAGGAATACGACAAAAGCGACACAAAGTCCTGAACGGCATAACGAACGTTTGCAAACGACACGAATATCGAGTTTGCGCGCCACGACTGCAGCTGGTCCACAGAACGATGAAAATTGCCTACAGCTAACAGTTGCGGAGATACCCAATGACTCTGACAAGTCAAAGTCCACACCGACACAGGGCGGTTTCCGCCAACGCCAACAAGAACTTCACCGTTATCGCATTGCAGTGGAGCAAAAACGTTTGGAGTTACTCGAAATGAAGTTGCAACGTGAACGCGATGAGATGCTGCGTGAACAAATACTCTTTGAAAAGGAGCTCGAGTTTAAGGCAACGCAACTGAGTCAACTCAACGATGATAAAACCGTTGACATATTGTGAGGTTATGAACGCTAGCACAATAAGGAACCGGAAATAGTGCTATTTAAAGGTGAAATAGTGAAGCTAGGAAAAAAATTGTCAAATGTAAATTAATAAACTTAAATATTTAGTGCGTTCCAGAACGTCTACAATTTGCAGGTTTAGCAGGATTTAGTCCAAAGTCGTTCCCGTACGCCATGTTCACCTAAGGTTTATTAAAGGCGAAAACAGCTGTTCCTGTAAAACCTGCAAATCGTAAAGTACGGGAACAGGCTAATAGCTGAAAATAAAATATTTTACATTAAATTGTAACGAAAATTAATAAAGTTTCAAATTAACATGCACCAACTGTTAGTGATCCAGAGGCCGTGTTTTAATGAAAAATTATGTGGAAGAACAACAATAATATATGTACATACGTATAGTAGCTCGGCCGCTGTGGTGTAGTGGTAAGCAGTGCGCGTCTTCACTCATCAGCACCTGGGTTCAAGCCCTGGTCAAAGCAACATCGCAAAAAATATAGAAAAAGGTTTTTTCTTAACAGCGGTCGTCCCTCGGCAGGCAATGGCAAACCTCCGAGTGTATTTCTGCCATGAAAAACGGCTTCTCATAAAAATACAATCGCCGTTCGGAGTCGGCGTAAAACTGTAGGTCCCTCGGCGCTGTATGACAACATCAAGGCGCACGCCACAATTCGGAGGAGAAGCTTGGCCAAACACTAATATATGCGCCAATCTATTATTATTATTACATAATAGAAGTTATGGGTGCTATCCACACCCTGAACAACATCCTGAACAGCCCTAGTCTGATATCCAGTACTCCATGAACTTACAGGTTTTAACACAAACTAGCAGGAAGTTACAGGAAAAATGATCCCGTAGTCCAAATTCCTCCAAAATCTGAGCGATTTTTAACCCTAGAACACTAACGTTCGCCTGTGAGGCGGAACGAATTCGGTTTTCTCGCGATAGTTCAGGAACGATTTTAATGATCAAAGTAAGCGTTCACGCCAACTCAGTTTAGCACTGTACGAGGTTGTTAGCAGGCGCACATTGTACAGTGGCCTTGCGCGGCTGAGTTCCACGCCGTCTTGACGCCTGACAGGCGAACGTTAGTAGTAAAGGTAATTTTGTTTGCTCTACTTATTTCAGTTTTTAACATGTATTTTCTCTTTTGAACTAAATTTTTTTTTACTTTTCTAGACGGGTACCTATGAAGAAAAAGTTCTAAAATGGTTGGAAGAAATATCATTGAATGGAAGCGATAGTGGGGACAATTCGGAAGAATTATTATTATTAATATTAAAAAAATTATTAAATTAATTTATTTTTTTACTTTAGAAACATATGAAATATATTTAAGCCCATTTTTTTTGAATTTAATTTAAGCCTCACAGGCAAACGTTAGTATTAGAGGAATAAAAAATAAGGTTAGTATTCTAGGGTTAATAGCATCTTATACCAAATTGAATTTATAACTTTTTTTTAATAATCGCAAAAAGTACTTTTGATACCATTTACACCATCGAAAAAATCCACCACACCTCTAACTCAAATGCAACCATGCGTCAGGTGCGCCTTTTGTTTTGGTTTTCCCGCCTTTACTTTTAAAATTGTCAGATTTTATGCAAGGCAAGCACTGCAAATTGTAAATTATTTTTATTCGTGTGTTTGTGAAATCTTTTTACAAATTTAAACAAAATATTTATTCATATTAAATATAACAATATGGCTGACTCTCCAAGTAATCACTGCGATGAAAATGATAAAAAAAACTGTGTAAAAAGTATTCTTTCTCGGCAGGTGAACCAAGAGCAAAACGGCAACGCGTGGACAAAGCAGGGCGCTTCGCTGCGCTGGAACGGCTAAGGAACCTGAAAGGCAGCAAGCATAAGTATGAAGTTAAAGAGGAAGTGGACGATGTGTACGAAGTGGTGGATGAGCGTGAATATGCGAAGCGAGCGAGGGAAAAATACGGGAATGATTGGATTGAGGATGGTAAGCACTACATACTTATGTATGTCGTCTACCGCGCTTCATTTACTACTTCACTGGCGTTGATTGATTTGTTTTGTAAAATGTAGATGGTACTGGCTATGCCGAGGACGGACGCGACTTCTTCGAGGACGAAGACGAATACTCTGAGGAAGAAATTGATGATAAAAAGGACAAAAATAAGAAAAACAGTAAGAAACGTCCACGCGAAGGCGATAAGCCAGTGAAGGGGAAAAGTTCCATACGCAACCTGTTCAGTAACGCTGTTCCAAAGAAAACAAAAGTAACTTCGTTGGCGGAAGATAACATATTGGCAGATATTTTAGGTGAAATGCATGGAAATCCCAAGAGTTCTACTTCGAATGGCATTAAGAATGCTTCAGAGACTGAAGTGAAATCAACAGGTGTTATAGCGCCTGCCAGGATTGTAAGTAAATCTACTAGAAAATCAGATGCCGCGCTTGCCAAAGAGTATATGAATAGTTTCATAAATAATATTAAAATGTCTGAACCAGTAAAAAAGCCCGAGGAAGCCAGTGATGATGAATTGTTAGACCGTATTCTCAAACCGAAACAAACAGTAGCGAATAAAAAGTCTGTAGAAAAACCGAAAGTCAAGGACGAAAAAGCAGAGGCTGCAAACCAATCAGAAGTACAAGTGGCGAGTAAAAAGTCGGTAGGAAAACCGAGATTCACGGACGAAAAAACAACGGCTACAGAACAGTCAGAAAAGCCAGTGGCATTTAAGAAGGCAAGTGTGGTGGTGACTGCAGAGAAGCCAGTAGAGCACAAGAAACTCGAAAAAATCGTAGAGAAGACCGCACCTTTAAAAGAAACAAAAACGCCTGAAGCTGATTTTCCTGACGATGATATGGATTTCAGTTGTTTGCAGAGCGAAGAAAATCGATTTGATAAAGTTGAAAGCGTATCGAAAAAAAATGCAGTTAAAAAACTAACTTTAGCCCCAGCTAAAGATGCTGACGACTTGCAGAACTTATTAAGTAACTGGGAGCAAATATGTCAAATGGACAATTTTGAAGCAGAAAGTGCAAAAAGCGAAAGCAACGCATCGATGGGTACGAGTGCGCCAGACACCTTAAAATTCTGGTATTGGGAAGCTTGGGAAGATCCAAATAAATGTCCGGGTGAAGTTTTTCTTTTTGGACGCACCGCAGAAAATAAGTCGATTTGTGTGCGCGTGGAGAAGATCGATCGCATTCTGTATCTGCTGCCAAGAAAATATGTGAGCACTAGAAAAATTAATACTTTTCTATGACAGCAATATTTTTCATTTATTATTTTATTGTTAATACAGTTACTAGATCCAATTACGAAAGAACAAACTGGTAAACTTGTCCAACTGAGCGATCTTTATAAAGAATTTGATGATGACATCTCCGTCGAGCTAAAATTGGATGGTTTTCGCTCACGTAAAGTTACTAAGAACTTTGGTAACCATTCAATCGGCATCGATGTACCACAAGTTTGTGACTACATGGAGGTACGACTTATTTTAGTTCAATTTATGCAAATAAAGAAACTGATCTTTACTTACAGATACATTACGACGGCAAGAAGCCTCCACCAAATTTAAAGAAAAAATACAACTCGATTGCACACATATTCGGCGCTAACACTACTGCAATGGAGCGCTTCCTGCTCGACAGAAAAATAAAGGGTCCTTGCTGGTTGACACTGAATCAATTCCGTGCGAACCCAGCACCTATAAGCTGGTGTAACACTGATGTTAGCGTCAGCGAGCCCAAGGGCGTCACACTTTCCGAAGATCCAAAACCACAACCACCACCACCACTTACGCTCCTCACGCTAAATGTACGCACTGCACTCAATCCTAAAACTTTGAAAAATGAGATTTGCATGATTTCCATGTTAGTGCATAACCGATTTCACATCGATCGACCTGCACCGCAGCCGGCTTTCAACAGAAGCATGTGCGGCTTTACACGTCCCGTGATGGCCGCATGGCCCTACGACCTCAAAGCAAAGTTGGCACAATTCAAGGCAATCAATGTGGCAAAGCACGACAACGAGCGCGCACTGCTAATGTGGTTCCTGGCCATGTACCAGCAAATTGATGCCGATTTGATTGTAACATTCGATGCTATCGATTGTCAATTGGACGTGATAACCGATCGCATCGCAACACTCAAAGTGGGGCAATGGTCGCGTTTGGGTCGTGTGCGCTTGTCTGCGTACACTAGTGGACGCAAATGGCTCGAGCACTTTGCCGGTCGGATGGTATGCGATGTGAAAAGAACAGCATCTGAGGAGAAAATCAAGGCGCGTTCATATGATTTGCAAACGCTATGCCAAGCAGTTTTGGAAATTAAAGAAAACGAACGAATGGATGTGAACGATGAAGATTTATTGCAAATGTTTGAAACGGGTAAGACTTCTAACAATGGTTAAAATCTGCAATGTCTCTATGTAAACGTTTTTCTTTTCGCAGGCGACGGAGTGCTGAAACTGGTAACACTGACTATGCAGGACGCTGCTTATGTACTTCGCATGATGTATAAACTGGATCTGTTGCCTTTGGCACTACAAATCACCAATATTTGCGGCAACACCATGACACGCACGCTGCAACATGGACGTTCCGAACGCATTGAGTTCTTGTTGCTACACGCCTTCACTGATAAGAACTACATAGTACCTGATAAAAAGAAGCGTGAATGGAGCGATAATAACAACACAATCATTGATGGTGAGGTGAATGATACGACCGCCGCGGCCGCAAGTAGCGGACGAAAAAAAGCAGCTTACGCTGGCGGCATGGTATTGGATCCTATAGCAGGCCTCTATGATAAATACATACTACTGATGGACTTCAATTCCCTGTATCCCAGTATAATACAGGAGTATAACATATGTTTCACCACAGTGCAACAGCCTTATAACGCTGAGGATTTGCCACAATTACCTGACCCCAGTATAGAGCTTGGTATATTACCCCAGCAGTTGCGTCGCTTGGTGCAGTCGCGTCGCGAGGTGAAGAAGCTGATGGCCAAACCAGATGTGCCTCCAGAGCAGCTCAAACAGTACGATATTCGTCAGTGGGCGCTCAAGATTACTGCGAATGCGATGTATGGCTGTTTGGGTGCGGGGCATTCGCGCTTTGCCGCACAGCATTTAGCTGCGCTAGTAACGCACAAGGGCCGTGAGATACTGTTGAATACAAAGAGCTTGGTACAAAAGATGAACTACGAAGTGGTGTACGGTGATACCGATTCCATAATGGTGAATACAAACATACTGGACTACGATCAAGTGTTCACAATTGGCAGTAGTATCAAGCAGAGCGTCAACAAAATGTATAAGCAAGTCGAATTGGGCATCGATGGCGTCTTTAGTTGCTTGTTGTTGTTAAAGAAGAAGAAGTATGCCGCTGTGAAAGTGGACAAAAACCCGAAAACTGGTAAGTTTGAAGTCACCGAAATCAAAAATTAATTATACTAAAGCATGTAAATGTAATCAATTCTACTTTTAGGTGCACTGGTTAAAGTGCAGGAGCAAAAAGGTCTTGATATTGTACGCCGCGATTGGTCGCAGCTCGCAATTATGGTTGGGCGTATTGTGCTCGATGAAATCCTCTCAGAGAAACAACTCGACGAAAAATTAGATGCAGTGCATTCACATCTCGAAAAGATACGAGGACAAGTCGAATCAGGGGCTGTGCCTTTGCCGATGTACACTATAACAAAGCAGCTTTCCAAAGCGCCAACAGAATTCAATAATGCTATCTCACAGCCACATGTGCAAGTAGCGCTGCGCATGAACTCAACACGCAATCGTCGCTATAAAAAAGGAGACATGGTGGACTATGTTATATGTTTAGATGGCACAAATAATCCGGCCACACAACGCGGTTATCACTTGGATGAGGTAAAGTCCAGCGAAACGCTAAAATTGGACACACAATATTATCTGGCACACCAGATACATCCGGTGGTGACGCGCATGGTGGACGTGTTGGAGGGCACAGATGCAAGTCGTGTGGCCGAGTCATTGGGTTTGGATCCGAGCAAATTTAGAGCCGCTGCACAAAGGTAGTGTGATGATTAAATTTATTTTTAATTTTTCATTTCATATATTTTTTTGTTTTTGATAACTTCTAAACCCAGATCCCATCAAGAACGCACCGAAGATACAACTGGTGAATCGCTTGTAAAGACTACCTTACAAAAATATCGTGAATGCGATAAGTTTAAATTTGTATGCATTGCCTGTAAAGCTGAGAATATCGTCGCAACCGCTTTTCGCCCGAATGCATCAAATTCATACGACGCAGTGCTACAAAAATGCGCTAACAGTGATTGCAGCACTGCCCCTTATCAGTACATAGTAGCCATACGAAATCGCTTATTGCTCAGTATACGCTCATACATTAAACGCTTTTATCAAAACTGGCTCGTCTGTGATGATCCATCATGTAATCAGAATACACGTTTCTATACGCATGTGACGACGGGAAATCGACCCATATGTCCATTCTGCAAAACTGGTTCGTTAGTTCGTCAATACTCTGAAAGGAATTTGTACCAGCAGCTCAGCTACTTTCAGTATATGTTCGATTTGAGCAAATATCAACATAAACGTAAGTGTGAACGAATTGATAAGTAGTTGAACTATTGTGTTTCCTGTTGATATGGACAAACGCTTTTAATTCCACTCTGCTCTCCATTCTAGACGTGCCACTCACACCAGAAACAGAGGCCGCCTACCAAACGCTCGTCGACACGGTGAATCAGCAACTTGAAAAATCGGCCTTCTGTACAATATCCCTGGGGAAATTATTCAGCAGTTTCAAGCCGCTTGAACAGAGTGACGAAATTTCGCATAAGAAAATCGAGTTTTCACAAATGGAAATGCAAGTGGCCACTAGCCTTGACGACAATTAAGTTTTTAACAATATTTTATTAGCGGGCTAGTGTTGACCTAAGAAACGAGAGTTTTAAATTTTTTCTTAAATAATTACTGTATAAAATATTTGTAAGAGAAAGTATTTTAACATCAATACTTGCTTTGTAGAAACAAAGAACAAACACAATTTTTCTAAACATGTATTTTTTTTTATCTTTTTCCTAAACCTAAACTAAGTGTTGTATCAAACATAAACACTTACATACATACATTTTATAATCATGTAAATCAACTAGCACACTAAAAGTAAGCCAACGAAACAATAGATCGTATAATACAATATGTAACAACAATTCTGATAACAAATATTTTAGGCACACAAACACACGTGACATCAACTTAAAAATTTCGCTATAGGAAACTTGCGAAATGATTCATTGAATATGTCGGTAAATGCACTACTGACCAATTCATTTATAATAGGCTTAATAACGGGGAAGCCAATAGGCCACATGCTATTTATGACACCATCAGCAAAATTATCCAAACGCTCCCGTCCCTGTGCTAACGCATTGGCGACATGCATTTTTAAGCCACCGATCCGATCGATTTCCACACGTACTTTCAACAACGCACCGGGTGCACCAAGCCGTCGCACGCTAGTCGTCTGACTGTAATCGTATAGTGTCATATTCCAAAAGCCGCTTCGCTTCACTTGTGTGCCCAGTATTTTACCAGAAAACTCATACCAACCTTCTAAACTTTTTTCTGGAAAATATTGGGCATAGATGATGCGCTTATTCGCATAGTCTGTGCGATATTTAGTAACCTCCGATTGCGCCCAGCCGTATTCGGAAATGTTGCGCAAAATTAGTTTAAAACCACCGAAGCCGCTTTGATCGCCGCGTCGCAACTCCACGAAAGGTGAACGATGAGGATCGAAAGGTTTAATGTGGTAGGCGGGAACACCTGAGAGAGGAGTGAAATGTTAATATTTGTTAGTAAACATGCAAAAAAATATTTTTTCGTCATCATTGCCAAAGACTGTGGAGTAGAAGCAAAACCTTTTTTTATGAAGTGCTTTTAGGCTTCAAGAGGTCGTAAATTTTGAATTTTTAATGCCTTAAGGCAATTACGGTTTGAAAGTTTGCTTTACGAGTTATTTTTCCGTCTGGACATGGCGAAATTGAATTTTCTTCATAACAAATTTTATTACGTACTAAAATTTTTAGTTTTGTGCTGCATAACTAGATTTGAATTTATTCGGATAGAATTGATTTACATAACGACTGCCCTTGAGAAATGTATAGTTATTTAAAATATCTTCAACGATATGTTTTAATACTTGACAAGGACGAACATTTTTATCAATTCAAAATCTTTGCCAAGTAAGTAATAACAAGCTTCTTTTCGCGACCTAGTCTAGGGTACATCTATGTATGTATGTAAATCAGTGCCAATTATTAAATTAAACATAAATACATAGAGCACTTGGTAATGATGACGATGATTCCTTGAACTTTTTTTTTTATCATAATTTTGCTTTTGCTTTCGCTCACCAGTCGGAAAATAGGCGCGCAAATCATTGAATACCTCCTTCATGCAATCATCAAATTCGGTGCTGCCCATTTTGCACCTGCCCAACAATCGTTGAAAGTCATCATCCACTGTAATTTGACCTTGTGCATGTGCGCCGAGTCTCGTAGCTGCGCAAGTTATTACAATTACCATTAAAATGCATTGCAGCAGCAGCTTTGATATGATTGAGAGTAGTGAAACGCGTCTAATGCGGAGATCAGGTTGCGCATGCGCAGCAGTTACTCTACTCATGCGATTACTGATGACACGGTCGCTGCGGCTGTAATAACTATTGTTGCTACTAATGTTATGTCTAATGCTGTTGGACATTGAAGATAATTTGTGTATTTTTACAAGCTTTTTTTCGACTTTGTATTTGTAGTAATTTATGTCACACGCTAAATTTATTTTAGGCAGTGGCTATTACTCTGCTGCTGGAAGCTGTAAACAAGTAGTGCAGATTAGATTAAGTAGAAAATAGCTCAAGGAGATGGAAGTGCATATCTGTGGACTTTTGAACAAAACAGCTTCTGTGCTTTCTGTAGGTTTGAATTTAGGCTAAAATATAGGGAACTGCTATTTGATAATTTTACATTTTAATTGACTTTCATTATGGTAGCATCTTAAAGTACTCACATTAATGAATAAAAAGAAAAATATGTATAATATAAGAACTCAAAGGATTACTGCTTTGCAGAGAAAATGACTGCGTCTAGAGAAGTTGTTTTGCCAAATGTCGGCAGATACATAGGTACGCGACAATTTTGGAAGTTTTATCTATTTTTCTTTTGTTTATTTAATATTTATTATTTTATATAAAAGTATAGCTCATTATCTAACAAAAATCATATAAATTCATATTCAAACTTTGTGCAAAAATTATAAAAATTCTGCAAAATTGTATCTAAATTTTAAACTTTTTAATCAGACTTTTTGAGCATGCAGTTTTATGGCCCATTAAATTCTAGTATGATAAATTGCAATTTTGAAGTCACGTTGATTTTTGATAATTTTTTTTCTGACTTACAATATATCATACCAAAAAAAAAAAATATAAAAATAATAAATTGCGTGAAAAATTACCAAAAATCAACGCGATTTTTTAGCAACTGAAAACTTTTTTTGTACATACATATGTATGTTTTTTGTTAGATAATGAGCTATACCTTTATAAAAAATAATAATCATTTTAAACAATATAAAAATAGACAAAACTTGTTAAAATGTCGCGTCCCTATTTATTTTTTCACCACTGCTCTGCATGGTAATTTCAAAGGTTTTTCGTTTATACCTGATTATTTTTACATATATAATAATATTTTTTTACCTCGCACTTCCATTTTACTTTGAACTGCATATCAAGCCCTTACTAAGTGAAAATGCTCGTTAAAAAATTAAAGTTTGAGTCCTTGGTGCGCAAACGCAAAGTAGGTTAACGTTGGCAAAGCAGATCTAATGAAGTATTTGTAAAGCGGCTACGCATTTCTTTAGCGCTTAGCGTGAAAATTGCGATTGCGTAGTAAGTGGAATACAAATACATGCATATATATTCGCTGTTGGCGCATTTGGTTTGTTTATTGCACACTTTTGTTTGGTACACTGTGCACACATATGTATGTATTTGCATAACAAATAAGTTTTTAGCGTATTTTCGAATGTTTAGGAAAAATTGCTACATAATCTGAATTAGTACTATTTTCCAGGAAATAGTTTTCCATCTTCCGGAAGTATCCCCTGAGGCTTCGCAACATTGAAGAAAACTGAACAGGTCAGAAAAGTAGTCCCGATTCTGGATAGGAAATTAATTTGAGGACCTAATCATGATAAAAGCGTAAAAATTGGGGTCTGGAGCACAAGAGCATGGCTCTATATTGCTGGTGGTAAAAGCGATTCTTTTCCCTAAAGTTGTAATTTGGAAGTATGCCGGCAAGAAAAACGGTAAACACTAAGAAAACAGGCAATTTTCAGGGGTCTGGCTGCTTCCTATAACAGAAGCAAAGAAGACGACAGCGGATCTTTATGCAAGAAAGACGTGACGAGACTTAACGTGACTAAGAAATGAACGCATCTTCATCGTTCACTAAAAAAAATTCGACCGACTAACAGCACCCAAGTTTACGACCCATACGACTCGACGCTCGAAAATCGACAAATATGTTTCGTGTATTTATTATCTATCTTTTTAATTATTATTATTATTATTTATGTACATACATGTGCGTATATTTTTTTAAGTTGTGGAACTTTATAATTATGCATATATATATATGTATGTATGTACATTAGAGTGTCTCACCATAAAAAATAGCGGTTTTTCCACCGGAACTATACAATTTATTATATTTAAAGACTTACAAACTATACATAACACACTTCCAAACAAACATCTTTAAAGACTTAAGTTAAAATTTTTTGTAAAAATATAAAGATTTACGTGAGCTGGAACGATTTGAAAATACCTTAAAAATCAAGTTCCTATTTATTTCGAAAAAAAATCACCTCAGATGACAGAAGCGTTTAAGCCTAAAAGGTCTGCATAAAAATCTTTGAAAATATTATTAATGGAATCAAAATAAAGAGATTTTTCGAAGTATTTTCAAATCTGTTCAGCTCACGTAAGTCTTAATATTTTTACGAAATATTGCGACGACAATCTTAAAATGTAATGCAATTTATAATTCAGATGGATAATAGTACCGATGATGATGATTTTTTATTTTTTGTATAGAGTGAGATGCACCCTAATGTACAAAGTTTTCAATTTGAAGTAGTCGAATTCTTTCATATGGCTCCCAAAGAGAAGAAATAAATACTTCCTTACTTAGAAGTGATTTACAATCGAAGACAACGTGCGACACAAAATGCATTTCTAACAGACAGTCATACGTAAGCATACATACAATCATAGTCAAAAGTTAGTATACATCTTGTTTTAATATAATATTCGCAATTATTTTCACGAACAAATTTGTTCATAATTTTTTTTTTTTTTTTACATGAGACGATTTTACAGGCAAGTTTTAGTTGAAAGCAACAATCGTCTGGTGTAAACGGCGTTTCAACTAATCGCTTCTAAAATTACCTGTGAAATCGCCTCATGTGAACACCGTTTAAAATAAACCATATAAATCCGAGTTTCACACTTTTAACAAAATTCACAAATTTTCATTAAAATTTTAAACTTTTTATTCGAAGTTTCACGCCGCTAAGAATTCGCGTTGATCCATTGTTTTATGGTAGAAAATGCGGAACACCCTCCTTAAAAGAAATTCTTAAAAGTTAACGGTAATTTTACTGACTTGACATTGGCACTTTGTTGTACTAAAATTGAATGTGCTGAAAAAAAATTCATACTCAAAATTTTTTTTAAAATTCTGAATATTTAGAACGTTTGAATTTTTTTTATGAAAAGTGTAAAACTTTGATTTATATGGTTTGTCTTATAGAATGCACTATATTTTCATAAAAAAAATAATGAAAAATGTTGCATGAAAATTATTGTGAATATTATACTAGAACAAGGTGCATACTAACTTTTGACTCTAACTGTATGTATGTACAATATTTGCGTAATGCCAACACATAAAACGGCGAATGCATTTGCCAAATTGTTTTACAATTATTATATATTTACATACATATGTATGTATGTATGTCAGTGGGCATGCACAATTTCATAATTTCTTTAACTGCAAGAGATTGCCACACTGCAACAAAATAACAACACCCATTCTAGTGGCACAAACAAACATACATGCAAATAATTGTTATTTTGCACCAAACTTGTATGTACATACATACGTCTGTATGTATGTACGTCGAAATTGCACAAAAGTAAACATTAAACACTTCAAATATAAAAAACTTTTCTATATTTTCTGCATTGGCGTACCCCAAGGTGTATTAAACAAGGTGGTGTTGGGGCGACAGCTGAGTTTTTCGCCGTGGAGGCCATTACGTCAAAATGATGTGTTTGTTGTAACTCATACCAATGACAGTATGGACATCAGCGTATAATTTGTTAGTGTAATTTTTTACTTATATACGGCCAACACCACCTTGTTAAATACGCCTTGGCGTACCCGTTGTATTCCCGTTTTGCTATATCCAAAAACAAACAGCGCTTTTGCTGAAATCGAAAACGGCTTGCACGACGCTCAACTGGCTACTGAACGTACTGGCAGATCTATTCATGTGCATAAGCGCCAAAAAAATCATCGTAAATACATCGACTAGGAGTAGTTGAGAGGAAGATGTAAATGCGAAAAATCAAAAAAAAAAAGTCAAAAAATAAACTCAGTCATAATTGTTGTAGTGTATATACATACATTAGACCGTACCAGAAAAAGATATCGCTGTAAGCCCCTGAGTCTAAAGTATTTATTTTTTTTTTTGTTCCAAAGTTTATTGACCTCAAGTACACCGTTGTAATATTTGCCACCAGATCTCAGTTCTTATAACACTGACGTACCACCCTAATATCAGTAAATTAAAGACCTCCAAAAATCTTTAAACTTTTGCTAAGGTAATTTTTTTTTAGATTATTTAAAAAGGAGTTGTATTGCCGAAGTCGACCCCCAAGTTCGGCAAAAACAAAAAAAAAAATCGAAATTGCCTAGCAGAACACCTTAAGACTCTGTTTGTTTGTAAAGTGGCATGGTCTAATGTACATACATACATGCATTTGTAAAAAAGTACTTGTGCAGAAGATGCGAGCATGGTATGCACTTAAAAATGAGCAAGAAGAGGGCTTTGCATGTATATACATACATACATACATAAGTACATATCTAATGGAATGGTAAAGTTTTTCAAGTACATTAGTTTTTTTTTGTTAGTTATAGGTAACAGAATTCACATCTAAAAGCTGCGCTTGAATTTGAAAATGTAAAATTTTTAATTAATTAATTTAATGTTCTTAATTCACTACTTATGTTTGTGCATACATACATACATATGCATTATATGATTAAAAATAAAAAAAAAAACATTTTCTAAGTTTCCTGAATTTACTCGCACATTTTTAAACAGTATACATTCATATACATACATATGTATAAACATACACACATTTGTACATACAAAGTGCGCGTACATGCATATCATCCATTTTTAGCATTAGGCTTCGCTTCCCACAGTTATGCATACAAATTATGATCGATACAACAAAATATGAACTGCGATATATTTACATACATACATACATACATACATACATATTTATGAACGCGTTTCAATGTCAATGAACATCATTTGGATTGACAAAAACAAAGGCTAGTAGTAACAAAACTCATGTACAACTTAAACTACCTACGTATGTATGTATGTGCGTGCTTACATAAATACATATCAAATAAATTCGACCAAATGGTACTTAGGAAGTATTATAAACTTTGCGGAAACTAAACTGTTTGCCAAATGAGGTGTTGTGAGCTAAAATATACAACTTTGTTTTCCAAGGAGAAAGCATCGAAAGCCGGGATCGTTATGGTGTTCTTGACCGAAAAAAATAAATTTCATAATATAACCGTTAAAATTGGATTTCAATTTTTCCGATCAAATATACCCGTTATTTTATGATTTTATTTTTTTCGGTCGTTATTTTTAGATTTTTATTTTTTCGATAAATTTTTGATTTTTATTTTTTCAATCATATGTACTACACCGTGCGACAAAAACAAAAAATTTCAAAACAGACGAAACAATCAATATACTCACGTAACAATGGGCCAAATATAGTAAAGCTACCTTTTTAATTTTTCACACTGACGTCAGGATTTTTTTAAGAACTTTGAAATTTTAAAGACATGATTACTTCAAAAAATTATTTAAAAAAAAATCAGTAGAATTTACAATAACAATATGGGTACCAAATGAAAGAGAAAATTCTGTAGAATCGAAAACCATTAAAGCTTTTTGGGCATTTTTTTAATTTTAATTTTTTAAATTAACAAAGTTTGGAGGTCGAAATTCGAGGATGTAATCGTGTATATATTAGTCCTTAATATATAATTTTTTCAAAAACAAATGACAAATTTTCAAGGATATTCGGGGATAAAATTTGAAAACGAAAGTTTCAATGCGTTTACGCATTTTAAAGAATTGCCCTATTGTGTGTGTAAAATTTACTGTCGCACGGTGTTATAATCGTTATTTTTCCGATTTAATTTTTTATATAATAAAAATGTAAATCGGTTATTAAAGCGAAGTCTCTATCATACTTAACGGTTATAAATGATCGAAAACCCAAAATAACGGTTGGCTAATTCCACATGGTCCCGAAAGCAGAGGCGCTGATCAATCAAGACGTCGAGATATTTAACATACATATATTGGTATCCGCTATTTGCCTTCCACCTTCTTTCGACTACTAATAAGAATGGCTTCCATCGCGTAGGCTGCAGTTCAAATCAGGGCCATCACCGAATCCATCGTAGTCCGATTTTTCGTGTTCGTAGCAATTCGGGTTCAGTGATCGCATTTTCGTAGATTTCATGAAAATCTGACTACGATGGATTAAGCGATAACCCAGAAAATTATTTCGCGCTTAACTTCTCCTCGGCTGCTTTTATGGCTTTCACTCTGCGATGATTACCAATTTCAAGCAAGCGTTTTTACTGTAACGGCGTTACACACGTCGTCCGTGAAGGCTTAATATGAATATGGCCACTTTAGCAACTGCGAGTCGTTGTTCCACAAACTAGGACCTTATACTGATCACTGGCGTACAGCCGCCATTACTTCATACACCACGAATCCATGGTCGCGGTGGTGGCGCAACACTCTACCGCTCGCTGAGGTAGCTGGAGATGATTTTTCGCGGGTAAATTGGTGCCTTCAGGCTACAAAGTGCTTTTAATATCAGTTGCAGTTAGGCGCCACCTAACCAGCGCTTTCCATCAATGGAAGCCCGAAAAAATGCTCATATTTTCTTAGTTTGATACTTTTTTTATTACATGTATTTACGGAAATTATTCGTGATTTATTTATTTTAATTTATCTTTTACTAGATTATCGTAATTTTTTTACTATTCTTCATTCATTCATTGCATTGGTATTATTTTAATAAACTTAACATCTTTTATTACTTTTAATTTCTTTTTAATATCATTTTGGTTATTTTACTTCAACTTTTGCCTTGTTTATTTGGTTTCTCCGATATCACCGTAGCATTTAAAGTAGTCGGCCTCCACATATAAATATGTATCGCTTTCCAGCGGCTTACAAAATATACATTTATGTACATACATTTGTGCAGTTCAAAGCAGCACAAATAAGTTATGAAAAAGTCAACCATGACGACCGGCGACAACAACATGCATACTGTCATATATATATATATATATATATATATATATATATGCATAAATAAATGCATATGTATGTATTCACTACATTCAATTATTTAGCTGTGACACCAAACGCATTGTGGGAAATTCGTAAGCAGTCAAGTTCGTAACTTAAGTCTTTTGTTTACTGCATGCCCAAGTACGACCTAATGCGCGCATAATTTGGCTTTGAATAATTCTAATTTTTACCCATTTATCAACTCTTATTGTCTACCCAAAGCCTCTTTTACAAACTGTTGTCAATTCGACCTGATATTTTTTTCGCTTAATCAGTTTTTCGTCACCCACTTGTTACATTCTTATTTATTTTGTGCGCACATAAGTACACAAAATTCGTCAAGGAAACCGCAACAACAATTAGTTAAACTGGTATTGGGTATGCAAGTAATTCGCAGCATCATCGTATGCTGCTCTAAATGGGTCAAAATGAGCTAAAGCGGCATTGACTAGCCAACAGGTCGTTGCACAAAGCACAGCAGTAAGTTAGCGAATGGTCATATACATACATATATCTGGGTCGGACACTGCAACACAAAACACTCTACAATCAAGGCCCTGGGTAGAAATAGAAAATATGTAAATGCACACGAGTTCTGTGAAGAAAATAAGGCATACTTTGTTTTGAAATTATTCAAATCAACATTTAATCAATATTTTATGATTTTTATTTTTTCGCTCAAAAATAATTATTGTTATTGATTTTTATTATTTCGCTCAACGTAAATGATTGTTAATTGATTTTTATTTTTTCGATCGCAAATAATGATTATTTTATGATTTTATCTTTTCGCTCAGAGATATAATAATTATTATTGAGTCTTATTTTTAAATTTAAAAAATAATGATTATTTATAAAATTAAAAATATCTTACAGATGCAACTTACTGAAATATCGACCTGAAAATTTTGGGACTCTGAAAAAGAGTACGTCGGAAATTACGCTGGTATAGCTTTTAAGTTTTCCGAATGATCATTATTCTTAAGTGAAAAAATAAAACTCACTAATAATAATTATCTTTGAGCGAAAAAATAAAAAAAAAACCTAATATAATCATTATTTTTGATCGAAAAAATAGAAAGTCAAGTAATATTAATTACTTTAGAGCGAAAAATTAATACTCCAGTATTAATTATTATTTTTAATCTTTATTGGTTAAACTCGAAAAATAAAAATCATTGTAAATTACAGTAGGACGAACATACATACGTACACAAATACGTGAGTATAGATAAAATTGTTTTACGACGATTTTAACTTGTTGTTTTTTTTTTTTGGTTAAAATTTAAAAAGTAATGATTATTTTCCGTCCCTGAATTAAAACGGTCAAATCCGAGAAATGTATTGCCCAACCAAGGAAGAATGAATTTATGCCAGCATTGAACTCCGTAATGACTATTGGTTACATAAGCACTTGCCCGCTTTGTAGTTGTTTTTGCAGAGATTAGTTGAAATAAGAAATTCAGGCTGAACGAAGGTTTAGCTGAAAACATAGGCTCGGGCTTAGTGATAGTAAAAGCACGGGCTGACTTATTTATTTTATTTATTAGGAGCCAAAAGCGATGTCTTCCAAAGCGAACAATTATATATATATATATATATGACTACGGAGCAATAAGGGAGTTTTTCGGGTGAACTGAACAATGAACACTGAAATTTATAGACAATTTTGTATTTTTGGAGTAATTTATCATATCGAAGGAAAAAATGTGGGAAATAAATCTTATAGAAAATGTAAATATGAATTAAGATCTATAGGTATGTACATTAGACTGCATCACTCCCCATACAAAAAAAAAAAATCGGTACTGTTTTTCCATTAGAATTATAAAATCTATTATATTTAAAGACGTCCACCAAAATATTTCGAAAAAAATTTTAAGATTTAAGTGAGCTGGACCGATTTGAAAATACCTCCAAAGATGGAGTTTTTTATGAATAAAAATAGTTTCTTAAAGATTTTTTTTGAAAAAATACTCTCAAAAGACAAAACGGTTTAAGCTTAAAAAATTAGCGTAAAAATATTAAAAAAAAAAATTTTTTTAAATTTTGGACGGAATCGTAATGATGAGATTTCTGATGCTGTTTTCAACTTTTTTCAAAGATTGCTATAAGAAAAACTTGAATAACTGAGCCTAAACTCCCCATTATCATTGGAAAGGTATTTTCTCGCCCATTTTATTTCTTTGCTAATAAACTCATTCAAAGGATGAAAGAGAAAGGTAGGATGAACGAATATCATTCAAAGTTGAACTACGATGTGTTGATATTTGAAAAAAAAAAAAATATTGGGACAAATTACTTTTTTTGCACATAAAAAAAAAATAGTGGGAAAATACCTTTTTACCGAGATCCCATAAGTCTAAATTAGAATAGTTTTGGCCCAGTTATTTAAGTTTTTCGTAAATCAATCTTTGAAAAAAGTAAAAAAACAGCATCAAAAATCTCATTATTACGATTCCGTTGAAAAGATTTTTAAATATTTTTATGCAGAATTTTTAAGCCTAACTTGTTTTGTCATCTGAGGGGACTTTTTTCAAAAAGTTCGTTAAGAAACTATTTTTATTCATAAAAAGCTCCATTTTTGGAGGTATTTTCAAACCGGTCCAGCTCGCTTAAATCTAAATATTTTTCCGAAATATTTTGGTGGACGTCTTAAAATGTAATAAATTTTTTAATCCCGGCGGAAAACCCGCAACTTTTTTGGTGATGCTGTCTAATGTACATACATACATACATACATACATATGTACCTGCTGCAATATTTGTGTAAATCATTTTTTTAAGTCAAAATGTTTTTCAGAATGCGAAAAGTTTCATTCACCACAGCATCTTAGACGCCTAGATCTAGGGGCTGTCCTTTCTTGTTCGGTATTCAAAATGAACCATTATTTCATTGAAATTCCAGTATATGTTAAACAAAAGAAATATACAAATAGTAAAAATGCAATTGATATAATGCATATAAATTAATCCTTTTTTATTATATTTGTTGCCTTTAAAAATGACTGGTTCAATATCTTAATTGAATTACATTTGGTTTTTTTTTTTTATTTAAATATTTTAGTAATGTTGTCTACTATTCATTATATTGGTAGTTTTACATAAATTTTTTAGAGTTTTCTAGGAAATAATTATTAACGTTAAGGGAACAGACATTAGGTTTGTTCGTCGAAAATCCAGCAAGAATTATCCAACACTCAAAATATCAGAGTAAGAAAAAATTCTCTCAAATTCTCTCTCATGTTGAGAAACTTGCAAATTTCTGCACGAACGCAAATTTGCAGGAATTGCAAGTTTCCCTGCCAGCTGGCGTCCACGGTTGCATTTCAAACATAAAAATTTTTTATAGAATTTTTAAAATTCGTTCGGATGGCCAAAAACAGGATATACATGTATATTTCTTGTTGTTCTGACTTTCTTTAACATACATTTCAATTTCTTCATCGTACTAGCTGTCGGGTTTCTTAAATCGACTCTGGTTGCAATTGCATTCCGATTGCGAATACCATTTTTTTCAGCCGAATTAAGTTCAAATCATTGGAATTAACTAAATTAATTATATCAACAATTATTTACTTCCTTTTTCATAAAAAATCGCTCGTGTTTATAAATTTTTAAATTTAATCGAACTAAGGGCCGGTTACTCAATGTCTGGTTAACACTAATGTCCGGTTAAACATTTTTATCGACGTATTCGACTCCATTCATATAACAGGGAGTCGGTAACGTCGATAAAGATGTTTAACCAGAGATTAGTGTTAACCAGACATTGAGTAACCGGCCCTAATTTATTCAAATTATTGTAGACAAAAATGCAACCATGCGCCACAACCACATGTTTTTCGTGTTTGCAAATTCTTGCTGGCAAAATTTTTTCCAGCAAGAATTTGCAACTTCTCTCCAAGAGAACTGTCACTTTGCTCTCACAATTTTTGAGTGTTGGATAATTTTTTGGTCTGCACGAACGCGATATGGGCAAAAATCGTGATAATTCGTACAAATTCGTACAAATTTTTTGCTCGACGAACAAACCTATTGACTTTTCAACCAGACAGCTGGTTACTTTGACAGCGTTCCAAGCCACCATTCGGCCAAGCAAGTTTTCAAAGTAAATCAAAGCAAATTGAAGTCAGCAAGGCGCGCCTTAACGATAAACTTAAATTTTTTATATGAGAATTGAAGTCGGCTTAGTTTTTTGGCCTTGGTTTTTTGCTTAAAAATTACTTGTGTCATTCTAGTTTCTTTGATTCACTTCATAAATATTTCTTTGCAGGTAGACGCGTAAAAATATTGTTTGGAATAGCAAATATTATTTTCTTGCACGTTCTGACACAATGAAAAAACAAAGGTGTTTTGGTAATCATTGTTATAATCCTTTCGCAAAGGATCGTCACAGCTCTTCCAGTGGTTTAAGAACGATATCAGCAAATTTGAAAAACAAATATGCCAATATTCCACGCGAGGCAAAGCTATGTGCATCATGCAGAAAGGAAATGTCATCACTTTCTTCGATGTCCCCTTTGCAGGAATATGAATCAATGGCAGTTAATAATGATGCTGAATTATTCATAGTTGGTGACGAAAGCGAAAATGCAGTCGATATTGATGATTCTACAGAAGATGAGCTTTATCTGCCTCCATCTTCACAAAAATCGCAAAATGCTGAGGAAATTAATAACATACCTAGGGTTACCAGACAAACATTTCACCAAATGTAAACAAACAAATACACAACAATTTCCAGGACAATGCAACAGTGTTGCCACTCTTTAGCTTATTTAAATAAAGGTGATCTAACGAAATTGAAATTACATTTAAATAGCAATATATAATTAAACTTAAGTGCCATTAAGCAAATTGCCCCCTAGAAAATTAGCATTGCTCATATTTTCAAAAATATTCGCAAAAATATGGCGAAATTGGAAAAATCGTCGTATCGATAATATCGTTTTTGAAACATCGATATATCGCACTAAAACATTTGTGGCCTTATTCATAAAAAAATAAAATAGCTTTATAATAGCTTTATAAATTGAAAAATGTATGAAAACGTCAATGTGTAAATTCTTTAAACCTACTTTATTTTTTATGAATAAGGCATTGGCGCGTATTCATAGTCCAGCAACTAAGTCGAAACTAATAAAGTTGCAACTTAAATTTAAGTACCAACTTAAAATTTACCTCTATTCATAGTCGCATTTCAGACTTCTACGAAGTAGTTTCGACTTAGTTTACGATATAGCAAAACGAGTGTGAAAATGTATCGAGTTTTCTTTACGATATTTTGGAAGAATCGCATTTTTATTAAATAATGTCAAGTTTGATCATCCGTTTATGTAATTTTTATTTTCATTGCATGATTATGCAAAAGGTATCATTTTCTTGTTAATTAAGTGAAATACCCAGAACAACCCCAGTGATGTGAAGTCGATGTTTATCGAAAGCATGCTGTGAAACATACAAATAGTAGATATCTAAATGTTATGCACAAATTTACTTTAAAAGAACTAGCGTGAAACTGACTTATTATTTGAGAATTTATCTAAATTATTCCAATTATAAAATTGTGATGTAGCTTTATTCGAATTGTAATACGCATTTAATTTCATCTTCCGATTAAAATGGATCGATCTTTGTAAATTTTAATTGGAGATTATTCAATATTATCAAAATCACCCTCTACCAACTTAATTTTTACATATTTCGTCTGTTTTCCCTTAATTTGATAAAATACTTCTTCCTAGTTACGACTTAGTTGCAGTTGCAGCCGAAACTAAATTTTAAGTTGGTACTTAGCCAGAAAAGTCGAAACTAAGGCGACTATCAATAGCTTTAGTTGTGACTTAGAATAGTTTCGACTTAGTTGAGTACTAAATATGACTATGAATATGCGCCTATCAGTTGATTGTCTGTGTTTGCTTTCACCACACATTTTTGGTGAACTTTTTGTGACTCTCTCCTTCTGAATACCCAAATCGTCTCAAGTCACAAAAATAGTCACTAATTGCTAATCTCAAATTTAGTGACTTGAGATGAGACAGAATTACTGAATCCCAGAGTTAATCCTCTAAACCGCACTGCTATTGGAACAGACTATTTATTTATCCTATAATTTTCACCTTATTTAGTCTGTGGCCTGGTGGAGTTCGAACCCCGCTAAAGAACGCAAAGCAAGGCGAATTCACATGAATTCAGATGAATTCGCCTTGACTTTTGGTCGAAATACATATTTACATACATATGTATGTATGGCTTAAATAAGTACATATATCACTCCACCGTACTGATCAAGAAAAGAGTCAACATTTTGGCCACTGTTGCAAAATCATACTGGAATCTATTTGCAACTGTTGTAAAACTATCGACATTTAAACAAGTATTTTTGAATTGATGCAATGGAACATATAGTTGAATTTGTTACTGCGGAGGATGACTATGCATCAGAGAATTGTAAGTAAAGGTTATCAAACCTTTTGTATGGTAGCTAAAAAACTAATCAATGTTGTAGCTTTCAAATGGGATAATAAATCTATAAATATTTATCTGAATGCATATATTGAGCGAAAGGAGCGCTTCCGGGACCCCAAAGAAAAAAAGAAACTATTATGGAGGGAGATCTTACAAGTTATGCGCGCTGCTGGGTATGAAGTGGAAGATGAAGATATACTGGATCGTAAAATGCGCAATCTTAAGAAAACGTATAAGACGGTACAACTCAATGCCAGCAAAAGCGGTAAAGGTGTGTTTCATTAGACTGATTAAAATTACTTTCACTAAAATTATTGATTTATTCTATTCCAGGACGGGAAAGCATTTCGTGGAAATATTTTTCAACAATGGACGATATTTTTGCTTGTGAATGGCCTCAACCATCACCAGACTCTGAATCCGATATAGCTTCCTTTTCGACAGAGCCTGGGAGAAGTGTAAAGGTTGAGCAAACTAAACGGCGAATTGGAATTGCCAAACCCACCAACTCCTTGAGCTTATTGAGAAGAAAACAGCTAGCAATAGAAAGAAAGAAACTAAAGGCCTTGGAAGATATGCACGAAACAATGAAAAAGTTTCTTGATAACCGGAAAAAATCGCTTATAGAGGATGCTAGCGGTGTTTTTGGAGACTATGTTGCGGCAAAACATCGACAATACAGCGGCCCCGTGAAAAGTTATTTTGAGTTTGAAATTGCTAAAATTATGTTTAATGCCGATACAGGAGTCTTTGATACGTAGATACTAGTTGAAATAAAATAATATATAAGTAAGAATGAATAGTTGTTATGTATGTACAGGCAGTTCCTGCAATTCACTTCCAAGTGAATATCAATAAATTCGTTTTGAATTCAAATTGGCAGGGATTGAAATACACTTGGAAGTGAATTGCATAACCTGCCTGATAAGCTCTAAAAATAGGTATTTTTATTAGTGCTAACTCGGAACCCAACAAACATACATATCACACACAGTCTTCAAAAGAGTCACAACTCGAAATTTGGCATTTTCGAAATTATGCCATAAAAATGTTCACAGAGCTTTAAATTACCTTTCCACAAAAGCTGGAGCAAATTTGTTATAATTTGTTTAAAAAAACCTAAGGTAAAGTCGCACGCCTAGTTTTTTCGCCATTCTGACGAACGTATTATTTTGAGTTTTGACTCTTTTGAAGACGGTGTGCGATATGCACATATATGATAAAGCTCCCGCTCTGTCCCCATAAGAGTCCCATATTTTAGTTTGCAATTAATTTTATGAAAAATTATTCTTAAAAAGAAGAATAAAAGAATGTGTTTTTTTCTATTTTTGCAATTAATGGAATAAATATGACTATATATAAACTCAAAAATTTTAACCAAATGAACCAATTTTTTAAATGATTACAAAGTAATTTCTGAAATTTTCCAGCGCTAAGTGTAAATGAAGTATTATAATTTCATTGTGATCTAATTGTGGCAAAACAGAGATCGTAAACGTTCTCTGAAATTACGTTCTCCGGGCAAAAGGTGCCATTTTTTTGACAGCCGGTTGCGCGCAAATTTATCTTTCAATTCATGCTATTCGTCTCTTTTTGGTGCAGCTGATGTTGGTATGCTAAACAAGTTTACAGAACGAAACAACCATATAAACTTTATTTTCACAATAGAAATTGAGCGGCATTTTTACCAGCAGCAAGGAAAACGCATTGATATTTCACTATACACGCAAAAGGAAAAGTGAAGTCGTCTGTTGCAGTTGTGTATTTAATTTTTATACAAATCTATTTGGATAGTGCATATAGAGATCACCTAACATCGTTTAATACAAAACACTAAAATATTGGAGAAATTAGAGGTGAGTATATCACGTTTTTCATTGGGGAAAATTTTTGGTGTTCGGATAGCTGAGTAGTGGCAAACAATGGATTTTATTCCCCTCATGATGATTAAGCTCTAAAAATTGACATCATAATTTTGCAAATATACCTAGCGATATATGCATGCATAAAAGTGAGGGTTTACCGTCTTAAGTTTGAAGCTAGCAGAGATATGGTCGGTCCGCCCGGCTCCTCCAAGTTAATCAAGAGGGTTAGCGAAGGAGGTGAACGAACCTTTTTTACATAGTACAGTAATATGCAATTTTGTGATTTTCCTCTACTTTGTCTTTATGTACGATGGAACTTTGTGTGTGTGTGTTCGCATGTTGTGCATTGACGCCTCTGTACACCAGCGCCGCGGGTTCAGTAGGTAACCATTCTCCGCAGCTGCACTTCATTGCGCGCCTATTTTTTCATATACTATACATATGTACATATATGTATAAGTATATATTTATCTACATCCCTTCATTATACCAGTATGTACGTTGAGGCAACAAATTTTGGAATATGCGCGGAAAATTGGGTTAGGAAAACCCACGATATTGCTAAACCCGTATATATATATGTACGTATATGTATGTTCGTGAGCAAATATTAAATGCAAACATGAACAAATCCTAAGCAGTATTTTTCTAATAACGTTCCCTCGACAGGCAATGTTAACGTCCGAGTGGTCTTCTGCCATGGAAAAGCTTTTCGGATATACTGTAAGTACCTCGTACAAACACTTAACCGAAATGTAGCCGCCAAATATTTTTTTGTATACCTACCTGCGTATATACGTTAGTGGTATAATGACCTTGTACAGGCCGCTCGGAAACACGTTTTCTTACAAAATATTCGTACATACATTCAATATTCCATTGACTTTTATTCTACTTGTTGTCAGCATCTGTTTTGTCGCTTATTCAATTACTGGTACTTACGTTATTGCTGATTTATTTTTATTTTATTTATTTTTTAATACATATGTATGTATGTAAGTATTTACAAGTATAGATATGCAATCCAACGCATTGTAAAGTTCATTCCCATTTACGAAAAGTGAACGAACTTTGTGTTTAATTGTCAAACGACTTGAGCATTTATCCCATTAAAACGTAAATGTTTTAAAATAAATGTATACTCTCATATTTGCTAAGCATTTGAAAGATATTTGGGTGGTTCACAAGGTGTCGTACATGTCGTATTGTTGTATGTTGTAAAGTTTTTAACGGCTAAATAAATGTTTAGAGGACTTGAAATCACCACCAACTATTTTTTAATTGTGTGAAATTTCATAATAAAACTTTTATGTTATCTTGCGAATTCCTTAAATAGAGTTTTAGCCGTTTAAAGTATAGTAAAGCAGTATACAACACCTTGTGAACTCCCTAATTGCTTTACAAATTGTAACAGCGATTCTCGTGATCCTAGTAAACTCTGGACCCGACAGCGTACAGACAGGCCCTGAACGGCATTCACAGGGACGCAGTCTCGAGTTATGTAGACTCTAGACCTGTGAATGCCGTTCTAGGCATACCACCCCCGGACATTGACGAGACAGAGCTTCATCTGCCTCGGGAGACACGCACTACACTTGCTCAACTTCGCTCCGGCTACTGCAGCAGGTTAAACTCCTACTTGAGTAGGCTGAATGAGGATGTGCCGAACGAATGTCCGGCATGCGGAGAGACCCCACATGACTCGAACCATCTCTTCGCATGCCCGGAAAACCCGACAACCCTAACGACCCTGTCCCTGTGGACAGATCCCACAGAAGCTGCACGCTTCCTAGGGTTGCCGTTAGTGGAACTTGACGACAACGACTGAGATACCAACCGATCTGGGCGGGGTTGTTGTAGCCGCTACAACAACAACAACAACATCCTAGTAAACTTTTGATAGACATGTATGGATGCTGTCGACTAAAATATAAAACCATAGATACATATGAACATACATACAGGGTGTCCCAGAACTCAACGTCAAGCCGAAACGGGGTGACAGGATTGATTTTAACCATCATGAGAAAAATCAGAAAAAAATCTATCCCATGCAGTTTGAAAATTATGAGCATTTAACAAAAACCTAAAAATTTGGTCAAACTAACCATTTTTCGGTTATTGTGTTTAATTTTTTATTATTTTTGTTCATTTAAACTTTGGAACCTTAACCCAAAATAACATTTCTAGAACCTAAATCAAAAATTATGACACAAATGCCCCAAGTTTTCTAGAACTAAGACTATTTGTTAAACTATGAATTAAAATTTTTTATAATTTGTCGCCTTGAAAGGCCCTCCTTTAAAAAAAATGTACTAAAGTGCCTTGGCAAGTGCCATTAAAAGTTCGCGCATTTAACCAGGATTGTAAAATGGTAAAATACTTGTTAGTTTCATACTAAAAAAAAACGAGAAAAAAAAATAAAAATCTCAAGTAACCCGATTTTTGCTAACCCATTTTACTCAGTTCAAGCACAAGCTCTTGGTAGGTTCTTAATTTTACGGCAAAATGATGAGCAGTGTTGCCGCGAATCATTTTTAGTGGTAGCCAAATTCCTTTAAAAAAAGGGCTAAAAAAGAGCTAAAAAAGGTCGTTGTGGCTAAAAATGGTAGCTAAGTTTTTTACTTACATATACATATATAAGTATACTCGCAAACATTTTCAATAAGTAATGATATGGAAAAACAATGAACTCTGGAAAAAACGCTAATATATTATCCTACCAAAAACCTTTTTCTATAAAAGGGGAAATATACGACACCAGCTTGCTGGCTCGATCAAGTGATTGTACCATCAGGCTCGCAGCATATAACTTACCAGCATGCTGGTACAATATTTTTTTCTTTACAAATGAAGTCGAGGAAAAATCGAAATGATTAGAGCCGAAATTTCATAATTTTTCTACCATTTTGTTAAACATTTTTTTCACTACTGCAATATTGTGAACTTAATCTTCCATAAACACGGCTTTGACTCATATAGTGCAAGAAATTTCCGCCAAAATACTTTTTACTTAGAAAATTGAGCTAATTTGACCACTCACGACACCAGCATGCTGGTACAATCATAAAATTTTCAAATAGTTTTTGAAGTCGCACCAGCAGCTGGTACAATCACACCATGAGAACATACACGGTCAATCGACTTGCTGGGCCATTTAACAAATTAAGCATATTAAGGGCCGGTTATTCAATGTCTGGTTAACACTAATCTCCGGTTAAACATAATTATCGACGTTAACGACTCTCTGTTGTATGCATGGGGTCGAAGACGTCGATCACGATGTTTAACCGCAGATTAGTGTTGACCAGACATGGAGTAACCGGCCCTATGGGCCGTAACCTTATCTATTTTAAAATATAGTTAAATCGTTAATAGATAAGTTAACAGCCNTATTAAGGGCCGGTTATTCAATGTCTGGTTAACACTAATCTCCGGTTAAACATAATTATCGACGTTAACGACTCTCTGTTGTATGCATGGGGTCGAAGACGTCGATCACGATGTTTAACCGCAGATTAGTGTTGACCAGACATGGAGTAACCGGCCCTATGGGCCGTAACCTTATCTATTTTAAAATATAGTTAAATCGTTAATAGATAAGTTAACAGCCTTAACACTTTTACAGTACGTATGTATAAAAAGGTAAGGAACATACAATATATAAATATATACAGTATATAAATATCAGTCTTTCATAGTTTAAAAATTCATCTCTTACATAAATGAAAAAAATAGGACAAAGTATGCATATACAACTTTTTCATGCCAAGTATGAATTCTCCAAAGGGCTAGAAAAAGGGCTAGGGGCAATTTTAAATTTATGTGGCCAAAAAAAGTAAGTGGTAAGTAAATCTAGCCACCAAAAGACTAAAACGGCAACACTGGTGATGAGAGAGATCCCTGCAAGAACAGTGACTATCATTTGACAAATCATTTGAGTTGCAAGACTGATAGAGATTTCTGTCACTGGCTACCTACAAGTTTCTATCAAATTCTAAAGGGCAGTTTGAAAAATCTGATGTAAACATTTGTGTACAACTTACGGCCTTATTTAATGGTCTCTTTTTAACCAACGCAAAATTTGCAAATGTGTTAGTAAGATAAATGAGAATGGGTTAGTTTCCATCACACAATTCTTGTGGGGATGTATAGTGGACATGATTCAATAATAGTAGCGTTCTTGTACGCGATAGTTTGTACCAGTTTGTACTAACTATCACGTTTTGGTGTTCTTGTACCCAAAACACTTGTAAGAAAGGGAAAATTGAGAGCGCAAATTGACATTTCTTTCTGAGGAGAAGTTGCTAGTTTTTACTGGATATATTTTCGCTAGTAAGAACTTTCATGTGAGAAAAACAGCTGATCGCATGTTGCTGGGTGGAATTAAAACTAATAAAAGAAATGTTTTGAGGTTTTCATAGTTTGAAATTGACAAAATGAGCCTGTTTAAATATAATATATATTGTTTTAATAGGAACTAGCTGCGAATAAACAACAAATTAATCAGCTGTTCGTAAAACTTGCAAATTATTACTGGTTTTGCGTTCCTGTACTTTTATGCTATGAGAGCGAATTCTCAGAAATTAAGTTACTGGAGAATTACTGGCAAGTTACTGGATAATTTGTAAAAGAAACTGACAGTTGTCTCTCTCGCACCGCTCCCTTAGCAGTGGCACCGTGTTGCTTCTTTGCAAATTTACATGGAATCAGTGTAGCTTTGGTGTGAAATAAAAGTATACGTTTTTGTGCAATATGTTTATTTGGATATGCATATGAAGCATATTTAACTGATGAAAACATAAACTGTTTTTAAATTGGATGTTAACATCAATCTCATAGTAGTCTTTATTTTGATTTTGAGTCATTTTGCCGTTTTTATACAGCTAAATAGCACATAGATTACGCAATTCACGTTGATATATCAGTATTACGTTCAACATTTCGTTTAAAATGCCAGATTTCCTGCAAATAAATTAGAATTTACAAAAGGAATTTCACTACTAATTGCCTACTTTGCGTACTTTTCTACTACCATTTTCGCACCAAGAGATTTCGTTATTCCCCTTTCTCCGTCCTTCGTAAATGCAACCTTTTGTAAGGGATTGTCAAACCGCGGCTGTCAATTATTATCTAACCTTGTATTATTGAATCATGGATAGTGGACATGATTCATGATGCAATAATACAAGGTGTTATCAGTTGGCAACTTCTCGCTCTAATTCCGCCATATTGACTGCCTTAGCTGAAACAGTGTTACTTCTTTAATATTTCTTTGCCTAATAATATAGTTGATTTTTTTTTTTCTCAGTATACACATTCTGTTTTCTCAAGAATGTATTATGTCTTATTTTTTTCATTTCATTGCGAATATACTATAAAAAAGCTAATTTTGTTTAGAAGAAAATATGAAATTTTATATTTTTCCCCCAAACGGGGATTAATTTCTTCTCGTTTTTCTTCTTATTCTACTGAGCTAAGGCAGTGTCAAATCGAGCTGTCACAACTGATACCACATTGTATTATTGCATCATGGACATGATTCAATAACACAAGGTTATGTAANCGTTTTTGTGCAATATGTTTATTTGGATATGCATATGAAGCATATTTAACTGATGAAAACATAAACTGTTTTTAAATTGGATGTTAACATCAATCTCATAGTAGTCTTTATTTTGATTTTGAGTCATTTTGCCGTTTTTATACAGCTAAATAGCACATAGATTACGCAATTCACGTTGATATATCAGTATTACGTTCAACATTTCGTTTAAAATGCCAGATTTCCTGCAAATACATTTGAATTTACAAAAGGAATTTCACTACTAATTGCCTACTTTGCATACTTTTCTACTGCCATTTTCGCACCAAGAGATTTCGTTATTCCCCTTTCTCCGTCCTTCGTAAATGCAACCTTTTGTAAGGGATTGTCAAACCGCGGCTGTCAATTATTATCTAACCTTGTATTATTGAATCATGGATAGTGGACATGATTCATGATGCAATAATACAAGGTGTTATCAGTTGGCAACTTCTCGCTCTAATTCCGCCATATTGACTGCCTTAGCTGAAACAGTGTTACTTCTTTAATATTTCTTTGCCTAATAATATAGTTGATTTTTTTTTTTCTCAGTATACACATTCTGTTTTCTCAAGAATGTATTATGTCTTATTTTTTTCATTTCATTGCGAATATACTATAAAAAAGCTAATTTTGTTTAGAAGAAAATATGAAATTTTATATTTTTCCCCCAAACGGGGATTAATTTCTTCTCGTTTTTCTTCTTATTCTACTGAGCTAAGGCAGTGTCAAATCGAGCTGTCACAACTGATACCACATTGTATTATTGCATCATGGACATGATTCAATAACACAAGGTTATGTAATTTGTGACAGTTAAAATTTTACACTCCTTTATCTAGATTTGTATTTTGGAAGTAGGAGAAANGGATTAATTTCTTCTCGTTTTTCTTCTTATTCTACTGAGCTAAGGCAGTGTCAAATCGAGCTGTCACAACTGATACCACATTGTATTATTGCATCATGGACATGATTCAATAACACAAGGTTATGTAATTTGTGACAGTTAAAATTTTACACTCCTTTATCTAGATTTGTATTTTGGAAGTAGGAGAAAGGGGAAGAATGTGATCGCCTTTTGCGAAAACGGTAGTAGAAAGGTACTAAGTGCGCAAAGTATACAGTTAGAAGTAAAATGTGTGGGTTTTCCCATAAATCAGTTCACGGATTATATTCCTACCCTCCGCCAAAATATCTTATTCATGTTGTTGTTGTAGCAGCACACAAATTCCCCAAAGTCTTTGGGGAGTGTTGCTGGAGTGACAGTCCTTGGCCAGATATAAATCTGGGTCGTTCGGGTTACGTAGACCCGACTGTCGTCTTCATCACTACCTTCTCTGTTACCAGGAACAATACTATTAAGACTGTTTTATTCAACAATTTTATTGAGCTTGTCGTCGTTTCTAATGAAAAATGTTGCGGAAAAACAACAATAAAAAATTCAAAAAAAAAATTCCATTCCTGCAAAAAGGCTTCTAAAATATGGGGCACATTACGATAACCGGGGCGACATATTTTGACTATGCCATAGGAAAACTGTGCTCCTCCGCTTCTCAAATATTCCCACCTTCAGGTTCCGGGGCCTTCTAGTTTTAAAAATATTTAGTATTGAAAGTAATTTTTTTACTTTTTTTTTTTTAAATATTAATACTTTTGAACAACCGAAAAAGTAATGTGTCCAAATAAAGATAAATTCAGTTCATGTACCTAATTTATATTATTTTTCATATTTTAAAGCCCAAAATATTAAAAAGAGAAAAAAATGTAATTTTTCATAAAAACACCCTTTTTGAAAAAATTACGTGATTAATGCTAAAGAAATGTACATTACTTAGAAAGTACAAGTTATTACCTTTAATTTGGTACAAATATTTTATTATGATCTGCTTTTGAGATTTAAGAATTTAGAATAAGAATAAAAAATTTAAATGCATTTACAAGCAACTGACAACCTTACACCTATTGTAGTTCATTCAAATAAGGTTTCCCTTTCTCTTGTTACACAGAAAGGAGAATTCTTCGTAGTAAGGGTTCTAGTTCATAAGGGCGGCCGAACGCCGCCTACGCAGGAAGAAGTACTGTGGTTAACGTAGCCGGTGTTGGTCCGACCAGGTTATTTTTTTAACACTGTATAGCACGGACGGAAGGCATAATGTTGTATACGAAATGAAAGCTTGTTTTATATACTATTGAATTATAAAGTTTTTATATATATTTAATAAGACAATTTAAAAAAAATGATGTGTTTGTTTAAAATGTTTTGTTACTTTTTTTCGTTAAATTGAATTATTGCTAAAAATTTATAAGATTTATATCGTATAAAAGCCATTCATATTTCCTATTGAATGACAAAAAATTCTGAAATCCGTGCTTTCGTTTTCGAGATACATATTTGGATTTAAAAAAATTATGAATTTGACTTTTGACCTTAGGTAACTCCTGTAGTTTTCGTTTCCCATAAAAAAAAAAAAATATATATATATATATACCGTTATACTTGCTTCAAAAACCTCTATCGACGTCCTTGTTCAAAATTTGTCGCCCCGGTTATCGTAATCGCGCCGAAATATGTTGTACAAAAGCCCTTCTATTTATACTTTATCCACTTTATACTAAAAAGCAATGAGAAAGGAATGCGGGAAGGCCTTTGGGTAGGGCTTTTAGATTTAGTAATTATCTACTGGTTACTTACGTACAGTTGTCCACAAAATAATAGGAGTGCGATATTTTGACCAGTTTTGACTATTTGTCTTTTGCTTATTTAATATATATATGTATATATTTTTTATAATAGTCTAGCTGGATATACAACCAACACAATATAATTTCATACTTCAAACACTGTATAAAAATTAAAAAATTCTGCAAAGCTCCAAACTTTTTAATCAGGTTTAGAAAAAATTTTGCTTTGCTGTTTTTTAGTCCATTAAATTGTTGTATAATCAAGGTGTGTTAAATACATTTTGAGTATAAAGAAGTGCAAGTTTCAAGCTGCTAAAAATCCCGTTCATTTATGGGCATTTTTTTTTTTTTTGTTGGCAGTGTCTTCCATATAAAAGAAAATTGTCGAACATACTTTGGAATGGAAAAATGCGAAACACCTTCAAACAAAAAAGTTTTCAAAAATCAACGGGATTTCTTACGAACTTGAAAATTGCACTTCATTACACAAAAATTTAATAGGCTACAAAACTGCATACCAAAATCTTTTCGCCGTTCTTGTTTGCCGATTTTGTATGCCCGATACGAGAGTTTACCCCGTGGCTTTTAAAATGTATTGTATTAGAAAACCGATATTATATAGAACTCGTTGAATTAAATTTCTAACATTAGCACGACATTTCGAGAGACATACTTACTTTGGGATCCTCTTAGCCAAACTACTGTGCACTTGCATTTCAAATAAATTTCATTTTATTAATTCTTGTATTTAGGTAATTTTAAATTTTAAGGCAAAGCGTTTACATAAAAATACATTTTGCTTCTAATACATTTTATGTGTATGTGTATGTATGCATGTGTATTTTTAAATTTAGAGTTTTTGATATTTTATACAATTTACATAATTTGTCTGTAAATAACTTGCAAAGCGCAAGTATATACAAGTTGAATCTTTGCAATTGATTGAAATTTAAAAAAAACATTTCTGTTTAATTAAATGTTGTAAAGTTATGTAATTATATACAATGTTCTCTTATACTAAAAATATGGATTTCTTCCGATAACGTTTCCCTAAATATATCGAATTGTAGGTATATTTGAAGTGCATGCAAATAAACTTTATAAAAGTCGCTCATCACCATTTTAATACAACGCAGAAGTGTTCTTGTGATTTCTTTAAATCAATGCTTTTGCGACTAGTAAACAAATTCATATTTGAAATATCGCGTTTTGGGCATTCTGTCTCCACAACACAAGAAGCATCGAAAAAAGCTTACAAGTAGTTTTTAAGCAGAAAACAAAACCGACTTCAATTCCCACATAAAAATTTAAGATTATCGTTAATTTCTTCAAGATCCAATGATCGGATCTAAACCAAATTAGTATGGGACCACTTTAAAAAAAAAAATAATTTATACAAATCGGTTAACGTTGTCCAAAGATATGCGGTAACATAGACGAAAGAGAATGAAGTTGGTTATCGTTTGCGCAACTAAGTCTTTGAAAAGAAAATTTTAGGAATGGGAGCGTTACTAACAACCTTTGCGAAGTTTGCAAGATCCTCCGGAAAGCGTGTGGATCGAGGTTTCTCGTGCTTGCAAAGCAACATCTCTCGTTTTTGGCGGGGTTCTGACAGGTCACGCGATGAGGCTGAAAACCAAATGTGTCCCTCCTGCCGCAGTTGAGTGGAGGATGATGAGGTGGTACTACCTCAATACTACTAGGCTGCCCAGCTTTTGAGAAGACAAAGGCTTGTTTTCACTATGTTGTATTCCCTGGAAATTGTCGTCAAATAACGGAAAACACCAAACGGTGTTAAAAATCAGTATACCAAATAATTTACCTCAAGTTAGGTGATATCCCAAATTAAATTCTCACGTTTTAGTGTATTCCCAACTAAGGATGACCACCGCTACCTAAAATGGCTTCATCACTTTGTATCAGTCCAAAGGAGTCAAGATAGATACATACATACATATGCTATATTTTATACCAAAACGCTCCGAATGAACGCTCTACGATTGTGTGCACACGATAATCGAGTATAAATTGGTCCTGGAGACAAGGACGGATGGTATTGAAAATAGACAAAATCGGGCAATAACCACGCCCAGGGGGATGTAGTGCTAAGTTTTTTTTTTCCAGCGGCGACAGTTTACTGAACATTTATTTAACAATCCTGTCGGGTGCATATTTTAGAATGAGATTTTCTTTAATGTGTTGGGTGGGTTCACAGTGCGAAAGTGTTCATCGGGTGCAGATACTCTTATTTAATTTGTGCCAAATGCATTATTTATAGGGTTTTAAAGCATGAAAAGAATTTGAGCTAAATTTAAGAAAATTTATGATTCTGTTTATTGCACTTAATTGAAAATGTCATGTTGGTAACGTTCAATCAGCATCAAAATAATATTAAATATAGTACAGTAGTGCATACATACATATGTAGGTTTTTTTTTCAAAATATTTTATTTTCAATATCATAAGTTAATTTTTATGTGCCGACAGTACTTAGTACATATCTTAATATTTTTTTTTAATACTTATGCCGCAAATGGTGTTCAGATTTTTTCTTGAATTCCTCATCAATAGGCGGGTAATTGTGTCTTAAAGTCAGATTTTAGCTGTACTTTGTTTTTAATTTTATTTTTTGTATTTGGTTTTACTTTTAACTACATACATACATACTTTATCTTTTTTTTATATTTAATTTAATTTTATCTATGCAAGCATGAATTGACTAACATTGTAAGGCTAGCTACAAGCATACTCTTTACATGTAATATATGGTTTTTGGTTATCAAAAAGAAATCTACATACATACATATGTTTTGCATACAAAATGGTTTAGTTAGCATCCTCAGCTTATAAATTTGTATAAAGTAAATGTTGCGGGCTTTGCTTGAGATATAAAGTCATACGAGGCGTAAATTTAATTTACATTGGGATTTTATCACAAAAAATTATAGTAAAGCTCTTAGTAAGTTTATATAAAAGTGGACTTCGAAAATATATATACACTGTTCATCATTGGGTTGCACTTATTCGGACACAGAACTTTGGTCTATTTTTGTTTTTTGTTTTCAATAGAACGAAATTGCGATGAAGGGTTTGGAAGAAAAAAATTTCGCTTAAACAGTTGTTAGTGCTCCGATCTGTTGTGCCGCCTCCAAACGGGAAATTTTTAAATGAGAAGTTTTGCCATTGCCTACTGAAGTCGGACCACGAATCGAACCTGGGTCGTAGCGATTGACAGTGTGAAGCTTTAACCACGGAGCTCCCAGAAATGCGTGTATTAAAAAAATCAATGATTTGCAAAGGGGTGAAAATTCTCGTTATCGATAAATGTACATATCGTTACCATAATATACTAGAAAGGCTCTAAAATTCAGTTTTATACGAAAATTGGTAAATTGCTCTCAAGCTCCTATTAGAAATCAAATATAACTATAGCATCAAATTATTTGCAATCTTCAATAAAATTTAGTTTTTAAAAGGAATTTGGAGCTAAAGAACCCCGTATACAGGCAAAAATGTCACGGATTTTCTATATTAAGGTAACGATATGTAATTATAAACAATTAATTTTTGAGCAAACAACAAACCGACTTCAATTCTGTTATAAAAATTTAAGAGGAGTACCGTTAATTTCTGCATGATCCAATGATCGGATCTAAACCAAATTAGTACGAAACCACCTTCCCCAAAAAAAAGAATTATAGAAATCGATTAACTTGATCCAAAGTTATGCGGTAACATACAGTGGTGGAAGCAATAATAGAAACATTTAATTTTGACCAGTTTTGGCTAAATATCTTTTGTGCATTCGATGTCTAATATTTTTTATAAATTTCTAGCGCATTATATAACACACACCATATAAATCACACTTTGAAACTTTGCACAAAAATTTAACAAATTTTACCAAAATCCCCCAAAAATTTCTTAATTTTTTCTCAGATTTTTTTTTGAAAAATGTTGGTTATGCAAATTTATTGCTCATTAAATTTTATTAGTGCGAATTTCAATACGGAAAACGATCGCGTTGATTTAAAAAAAAAAGTTATTTGCTGACGCCGCTAGGCATTTTCTTCCATATAAAAATAAATTTTGAACATTGTCGAGCATACTTATATGGAAGAAAATGCACAACACCGTCAGCCAAAAAAATTATTAAAACTCAACGCGATTTTCTAACGTCTCGAAATTTGCACTTTTACCATTTAAATTTTAATGGGCTATAAAACTGCATAACCAATATTAAAAAAAAAAAAAAAAATCTGAATAAAAATTTTGAAATTTTTGGAGTATTTTGGTAAAATTTGTTAAATTTTTGTACAAAGTTTGAAAGGTGGATTTATATGGTGCGTGTTAGACATTTATAAAAAATATTAGACATCGAATAAAGTGACGAAATATGTATAGCCAAAGCGTTTTCAATGAGTTTTTTCACCTTTGTAATCAGGTTTTCTAATATTGAAAGAAATGTTTGGGGTTGTGCTAATCAAATGACGCACAGTGTATAAATGCATCATACATACTACATGTGAATGTACAAATGTATTTATGCATATGTTTTTGAAAAATGCTTTACAAAATAATAACTGCGAAGTCCACTTATTGTTGACAAATTTTCCGTTTATAATGGCAAGGCAAGGATATATTAATGACGTGTAATTTTTAATATCAAAGAAATTAATGTTTTATTAACTACCAAGTAAAAAATCTAAACAAAAAAAAAAACATTGGTAGTGTTAGGTTAGGTACTAATTTTTATACTATCAATTGTATGATTTCATTTAAATTTACTAACCAACTAAAAGTATTTTTGCTTGTAAATTTGCATTAGCAATAAATTACATAAGGGCTGTTTAGGATCTTCTCTGCTTGCGCTCTTGCATTTGCATATTCGTTGCATAAAATTTTCAAATGCAAATGCAATTCCAACTGCAAATCCAAGACCATTTCCACAACATCCTGAACAGTCCCATAGTATATTCTTAAAGGTGTAAACTTTTGCATTTCGTTTCATAAGCTATTTACAGTACATACTCTTTTTTTTTAGCTGCTAAAAATAATGCATACTTTGATAAGTTGCTATGCATAATCAGCTTATATACGTACAATACATATTTACATATATGTATGTACATGTACATATTGGAATTTATAATGCCTACAACTGTATTATTTGCTTGATAATTACGCCATTCTCCGCGCCGCCTTGAAAGGGCGTCTTAAGGTACATAGAACGTTTGACATTTACAAACACATACACACTGAATGTGTTGTTGTATGCGTTGCCTTAGGAAATGCGCACCAATTTATTACCACCTCTGCATCATCATCTTCCTCACCTAGTCCACTGACTTAGGTGTAGACTTCAACCGGCAACTAAATCATTAGTGCTGAAAATGGATTGTAACGCATAATTTTCGATAATAAAATCCAAAGCACCGATGTTATGCCGCATAGCACCACACCGCCCCAGCCCAAATCCAAACTCCATGATGTCAGAAATATGCGTGCGCCCAATAGTGGTTTGGCCATTATGGCTACACCGCCCGGACGCGCCACAATACCATCGACGGTGCCATCATAGTCGCTGTCTAGCATGGGACGTCCTTGTTGGCGTTTGAAATGTATGATCATGAGTGTGAAGAGCGCAAACAGTGCTGGAATAAAAAAGTACAAAAAAAAAAAAATTATTAAAATTTTTCACTGAATATGTGCGCTACAAAGGTGGCAAAGACGAGGAAGGAAGTAGTAAGACTGATTATTTTTTACTTTGAGAGTGACGGTAATTGCGCAAGCTCAGGCGCTTTGCAGCGAACAATTTACTGTATAACTTACCCGCCAGCAGATACATGACGCCTGTTATTAGTATGGCGCTAATTTGTCGTTGACAAACACCGAAAGCTCCTACCAAGGCGGCGCTACCCAGTATAATTAGACAGACCAATGAGCAGGAAATTGACAGATTTTGCATTCCTATAGGAATTAAAAAAAAAATGTTTGGAGATGACATAACAGTGTAGAAAATAGAATATACTATGTATTAGCAAATGCATTCAAACTTTTTTTAATTTTTAAAAAGGGTAAAATAGTTTTAAATGTAGTTTTCAGAAATTAAAGCAAGTTTACACAAAAATGTGGACTTTTCGAGCAAAATTTTGTATTTTAATCAGATGAAATATATTTTAAGTAGATGTACATGTTTATGTATTTTAGAGATATTAGAATGTAATGCATGTAATATGTATCTAGTTTTGTGCGTGAATATGCTTATAGATCTAAATTACCATTCTATATAGCAGTGTTATATGTATTTTTGATAATTTTTATATTTTGAGTCATTCACGAAACTTATGTAAGCTTATAAAATAAGAGAGCGAACAGATGCTATTTATAAATTTATGGAATGATTGATTTGAGTTGTGAACATTGTTAGAACAGGAATTCTTTTTAAACCGGACGTTTGGTTGATTGCTATGAGTCTGGAAGGGTTTGTACTGTCTCTATTACTACCCTCTTAATTAACACTCAAATTGGGAAAGATTTGAGGCTAAGTTTGATACAGCCTAGTATTACCCCAAAGTGTGTGCTTTGGTAATGGTTCTGGAGTGACACTCCTTGGCCGGTTATAAATTTGGGTCGTTTCTCTACCTGACGAATTCTTTAGTGGAAGCTACTGGAGAATTATAATGTGTAGTCGGCTAGAAATTAAGTAGTGAACACAGTATTAGTTATCAACTAGAAAAACGTACATTTATCAAAAGTCTGAGAAATCGTTTAGGCGATTAAAGCGCCAACCAAGAACAAAAATTTAAAGTATTTACATAATTAGATATCTAAAATACTTAATTTACAATTTATTTAGATAAAAAATTAAAGTTGCAATTCTTGATACTTGTATACTGGTTCAAGACACTAATTAATGTAAATATGTAGATTATTTCAATTGGCGCCCAAACAAAACATATTCTCACTTCTTATGTGTTTGCTGCCTGCCTGCCACTGCTACCAATCCTCATCACTTACCACTGCTTTTTTCGCTTTTTATTACAGACAAACAATTTTTGACGTGTCGACACATAAACGTTCGACTTAATATTGAAAAGCCGAAACAAAAAACAGCTCAGAACAAAATAACACAACTAACGGTTAACCAAGAAGACAAGCTTTGCTAAGGACTCGAATCAAAAAAATGGCGAAGTCGCGTAAAAGTGAAGCCACCAAGCAAGTGGCAAGTCCAAATATCAATACTGCACCCAATACGAACGGTACAGAGACAGAGGGTGTCGAAAAAAGAAAGCGTGGTCGCCCTGCTGGCGTTGGCCGTAGACCCAAAGCAAAGAAGCCGCTTATTACGAAATTGGTCGATGGCAAACTGATGAAGCGAGCATTGGGCGTGCCCAAGAAGGTGTTGACTGGCAAGCGTGGTAGGCCGCGCAAGGAATATGTTTGGGTTGAGGCGAAATAAGTAATCAAAAAGCTCATCTCCACACGAGTCCAAATATTATTTAAAGAAAGCAAAAAAAAAAAATATATATATATATAAAAGATCTTAAAAATTGTATTGCAGAACAACGCTTGTTAATCATAAATTGTAAACGTTAAGAAAAATCACATAATGCGTAAAATTTAAATTGATTATACATATACATATACATTTTATACATAAATTAAGATCTCTCGATAGTTTTGCGAAAAATTATTGTTGAGTTAGAAATATATGTATGTATACATTATAATGTCAAATCGTTTTAAGCGGCATAAAAAGGAATCAATTTTGATTATTCAATATTCAGTAATTTACATATACATTTTATATATACCTTAAAATTTCTTGATAATTTTACGAAGAATTATCGTTGCGTTAGCAATATATACACAAATGCCTACATTAAAGTGTCAAATCATTTTATTCAACTTAGAAAGTTCTTAAGTTGCATTATTCAAAATTCAGTTAATTATGTATATGTATTAAGTGTCAGTAAATCTACATACTTATTTGCGTTTGTAACTGCAACCAATTTATTTTGTAATCGAAACAAATATTAATAAACTGCATTCCTCAAAAAGTAAATGAAAATTAATACTTAATAAAAAAGGTACTCTACAAGGATATCGATCGGAGGTTTCTTAGAAAGAAATGAGTTGCAGATGATTCGTAGATAGGAAGAGATTAAAAAAATAGAGTGTAAGCATTAAGCCGTATGACTACCCTGCAAACCAAAGTTCCCGAAATCTTTAGGAGTATCTCATTTCTGTATTAATTTTTTTTACGAATCTTCAAAGCAAATAATACGGAGTGGTTGACACGAATCGTAAAGAAATTTCTGTACGAAAAAGAAAGAAAATTATGAAAAATACTGCAAGAAATTCTTCACGTTGCTACGTTATTTATTGCTTTAGCGATTTTTCTCCTAAATCTTGTAAAAGAATCGAAGTGTGCACAGTTCATTTCATTTTAGAAAATTCGGCAAAAAGTCGGATGAGGTCAGAATACTCTTAAAAAATGGTTTGCAGGACATACATATGTATATATGAAAGAAAAAAGTTGAGCGTGCCAGTTTTATTTGAACACTGTATGTTGAGAAAAAAGTTTGGGCGTTCCGACGACAGTCGGGTCTACGTAACCGGAACGACCCAGATTTATATTTGGCCAAGGACCGTCACTCCAGCAACACTCCACAAATACTCTTTGGGGAACTTCCCAGTGGGAAAATGTAATGTATAGTAATCGAAAAAAGTAATCAGTAAAACAACCCTTTTCACATACGAAAATGTATTTTTTTTCCCCAGGGCGATGTGCAGAAAAAAATGGGGCATTCAATTTTGCATTACCTAGTATCGAGAAGCGAATGTGTTCTAATATGAAATTTTTGGAACTTCTTGAATACATTAGAATGCTGATTATATAGCGAAGTAATATTATCGAGAACGCATAAGAAATACATTCTATTATTTATCACGCATGTAATGCATTACTACTTTTCCGACTGGGTTGTATGCTGCTACAACAACAACAACAAAAAAGTTTGGGTGCAATCATGTTTTATACGAGAGACAGATACGAGAGACAGAGTGACGGAGATAGAGAGAGAGTGAGGGAAATAGAGAGAGAGAGAGGGAGATAGAGATAGAGAGAAAGTGAGGCAAATAGAGAGCGAGAGTGAGGGAGATAGAGAGAGAGTGAGGGAGATAGAGAGAGAGTGAGGGAGATAGAGAGAGAGTGAGGGAAATAGAGAGCGGGAGTGAGGGAGATAGAGAGAGAGAGAGTGAGGGAGATAGAGAGAGAGAGAGAGAGAGAGAGCGAGGGAGATAGAGAGAGAGAGAGAGAGAGAGAGCGAGGGAGATAGAGAGAGAGAGAGAGAGAGAGAGCGAGGGAGATAGAGAGAGAGAGAGAGAGAGAGAGCGAGGGAGATAGAGAGAGAGAGAGAGAGAGAGAGTGAGGGAGATAGAGAGAGAGAGAGTGAGGGAGATAGAGGAAGAGAGAGTGAGGGACATAGAGTGAGGGAGATAGAGAGTGATATAATATTGACTGAACAAATTCCCTCTGCTATTTCTCTGTCTTTTTCACATGAGTGTCAGCAGTGCAAATTAACGGTGAAGTTAAAAAGTGCGGCTGTAGAACAAAACTAGATAAATGCATGGTTGTATTTTGGATTATGTTTACCTTTTACAAATTTTTTACATAGATACATACTTATGTAGACACATATGTATATGTTATTAAGTGGAAAGCTAAAATAAAAATCATCATTACGGGGGGAAAAACTCATCGCAACGTGAATGAGCAAAAAAAAACGTAAAAAGTACGTCGAAATCTTCAATTCGGCAACGATGTGAGCGAGATAGAGGGAGAAAGAGTCTGAGGGCGAAGGAGATAGCGTGAGAGGGAAATTAGAGGGAAGGAAATAGAAAGTGGAAAGGGGTTAGACACAGAAAGACAGAAAAGAGGTATAGGGAATTTCCCAAGAGAAAACCTTTCAATAGAAAACATGTAACGTTCAAAACGAAGCAATTTAAACGGTTTATGGGAATGACTATTCTCAATATCTTGTGTTAAAACGCTTTCCGTTTTGAGTAACCTCCGCCTCCTTTCATGCATTGTTCCACCGGTTGCTGTAATTTTTACACAATTTTAATTTGTAGGATACACGCATGTAATTTTACAACGAGACAAGTGAATGCTAGTTGGTACACTTTACTTCTGGACCTATCATACGTAATGCATGTATGCATGTATGTAATATTATTGCGCTTAAAAATGAAAATTAAAGGTAAAGCAACATTGCAAACTGGTGCATAGCCGAAGGAAGTACGAGAACAGCAGGCTTACATATTGCTTTCGCACTCATCCATTCGTTTTGATAAGTCCGATTGCCGTTGCTCCTGATGAAATTTGTCGGCAACAGGATGAAGTATCGCTAAAGTAGTTGAACCGTAAAAATGTCCTTTATGAATTTTTTAAGAGCAGTAAAATGCGTTTACGCGCGTACATGTGTGCACGCAGTTTAAAAAACATACATTTGGTCATACATCAGTGTACTTACATATATACTACTGACCATGATAACAACATTACAAGGTAAAATCATTGAGAGACGGTCTGACGTTTGCCAGCAATATAATTTTAAAATTCGAACAGAGTAGTATTTTAAATAAATGCCGCCATACTACTGGCGAAACCATTGACTTTTTGTAAATTGCTTCACCAAACCCACAAGGTTATAGTGCTACAAATAACTATTAGAATGTTAAAATGATCTTTGAAAATGTTAAACAAATAATTTCAACCGGGATTACCATATTTGAAAGAAAGAAAATTTATCGTTCTTATAATTAATTATGATCAATTATGAAAAAGGTGGCAAAGTTTTTTCCAGCATTTTTGCTTTTATGATGAAGTTTCTTAAATTTTTTTTTTTCATGGAAAGAGTTCAACAAGAGAACACTTACTCGCTAAATTTTACATATTTCTCAGAGGACAAGAGCTATATGGCTATTAAGGCTCTAAATTTCGAAAATAGATGCTTGTTTTTATCATGGTTTTATCAAGTTTTATTTTATTTACTTCTAACCTTAAAAAATTCAAAAAGCGTTGGAATACTTTGCAGGGATCGCAACTGCTATGATCTTTATCGAAAAAATCATAATTTTACCATTAAAATGTGATTTCGGTTTTCCTGTTCATGATTAACCATTATTTTATGATTTTTATTTTTTCGATCAAGGATAAACATTATCTTTTTAATTTTTACTTTTTTGATTCCTTTTTTATCATTATTTTTGATTTTTATTTATCCGATCAAATTTAACCGTTATATTTAGTCTGGTTCTGTAATTCACTTCCGAGTGAATTTGAGTCGAATTCGCTTTGAATTCATATTTGCAGGGGTTGAAATTCACTCGGAAGTGAATTGCAGAACCTGCCTGATTATGATTTCTATTTTTTTTTTCGATCAAGAAAGATCGTTATTTTTGAACTCTAATTTTGTATTCCACATATTTAACCGTTATTTATAGATTTATGGCCTTATTCATAAGAACGAAAAATGACACTGCAGATGGCACAACGCCGAAACCGGTTTGCCTCCAAACCACATTTGACAAGGGATGATGGAAAAGCGTTCCACATTTCATCACACTCCTACCCTGTCGGAAACACCAACAATGAAAATGAGAAAAATAAAATGGGTTTAAAAAGCTTTATAAAGTGACATTTTCATACAAATTTTCGATTTATAAAAGAGTTAAAGTCTTCTTTATTTTTTTAAGAATTTGGGTGTTAATGTTTTAGAGCATAAAAGATTTAAATCAGTGAAATATGATCGAAAATTTCACAAAAAAATAAAAATCAAAAGACAACGATTTCGCAATGATCTAGAAATATAAATCTTGATATTTAACCGTTATATTCTCCCCCATAATACTTCAGTTTTAAGAACCGATGTATTAACAAATTTTGAAGCAAATCAGGGATGTAAAATTTAGTTAAGCGTCCGGTTTGAAAATGAATGAATGTATATTGGAATGCGGCTTATTTAATATTGTGAGGATATAATGGTTAATGTTCTATTTTTTTTAATTATTCTAAATTGGACTTAACTCGGATATTTATGAAACTGTTAAGCATGATTTGATCTCGCAAAAGATGTGTATTAAAGTGTGCTTATATAATATTGTTGTGCTATGTGTGTGTATGTTTGTTTTCTATATCTATATCAAATCATGCATAACTACTTATACAAGCAAAGGTAAGTATGTATGTATTAAGCTTTAGTTATATAGAAAAAGTTGTTTAAAAGAGTTGCAGGTACAACCTACGTGGCAAGAAGAATCTTGAGTTGTTGGCTTTCTAGAATATTGCATTTGAATTGTTGAACCTGATGCACGCATCCAAAAGAATTAACTGTTCTTACGTATTTCTCCAAAATGCATATGCAGCCGATTGTCTATTCCCAACCTAACTAAAATACTGACTTCGATCTAAAAAAAAATCCTTTGCATCTCAATCACACCAAATCTGTTTTTATATCTCTTCTTTTAGTTTTATCCCACACAAATCACTTCAAGTTCTAAAGGCAAATAGTAATATTGTTACAAAATGTCTGCAGAGGAGCAAATTCCTGTTGTAGCCACCGATGGCGTCAAAGTCACAGAAGCAAGTGAATCGTCGGTTGTAGCGGATGCTGCCATTACCACAGATTTAATTGTCGAGCAGGAGCGCGCCGAAAAAATTCTCAACGCCAAGGAGTTGTACAGTCATGGTTCGCGTAATTTTCTTGTAAAGAGCTATGTTGAGGCAGCAGATGAGCTGAGTCAAGTTTGCGCCTTGTATGAAGAATTGTACGGCGAGCAGTCAGATGAATTGGGCATGCCATACTTGCTGTAAGCACACTTTCGTTTCTATGTGCACTGCCTCTATACTAAATTTCATTTCACTCCACTTTCTTTCCATTGTAGCTATGCCAAATCATTGATTGCCTTGGCTTTGGATGAAAACAAAGTCATCGATGTGCCCGACGAAGAAGAACTCGAGGATGATGACGAAGATGGCGTTGAGGGTGATGACGATGAAGCAGCAGCGGAAGGCAGTAATGGTGCGGTGGCAGCAAGTTCAAATGGCGCAGCAGCAAAAGTCAAGCTGGATGACATCAAAGAGAATGATGATGTGGCAGACTCAACGGGCGGTGAGATAGTGAAGCCTGCTGAAGCAAAAAAATCGCCTGCTGTTGAAAAGCCTGTCGAAGATGGGCAAGTAAGTAGCACTGATGATGCTAATGGTGGTGCTGCTGATGTGGAGGAGAAGGAAAAGCAGAAGGAGGAGAAAGCCTCAAAGGGGGCAGCCAATGGCAAGTCGGCCACCCCAGTTGTTGCCGCACCTGTTCTGGATGGCGAAAAGCCAAGCACTTCGAATGGCGATGCAGATGCCGGCGAAGAGGACGATGAGGAAGAGAATGAAGCGGTGAGTTGTACTTGAAGCTAATTTCATTTTAATATAAGTACGTGTTTTGTGCGCCTCAAATGCAATTGAACTGAATTGAATTTGGGAATTGACTCAAACAAAGAGTGTTTGTACTTAGTTATGTAGGTGTCCGGCGGTGCAGCAGCGGGGGTGTTGATAGCGGGTGTATTATGCCACATCTGCTAGAGGGGCCTATTCCATTTTACCAACTTAGGCAATGAGTGAACGAACATACGCACTTGGGGACAAAATAGGCAGTTAGAAATGAGAAAAATATAATCACTATAAATAAAATTAAAAAAATACAACGAAAGTAAAAATAATAAAATACTCTTATTAGGGTTAAATTTTAAATAAGGTAATCGTATCCGCTTTAAATATTGCAACAAGCAATTAATTTTGAAAATTAAATATTGTCTCCTCCACTGTGTAGTTTTCAAAGTGATTGCTTCAGGCGGCTATCAGCCCTTTTGTTACACTTGTCTCAATTTAAACTCATTAACTATTTCTTTTTTTTTTGCTTCACGCGTAACCCGTAGGCTTCGAATCTGCAATTGGCCTGGGAAATCCTTGAGTTGGCTGCCAAAATATTCATACGCCAAGGTACAAGCGGTCTACCCAACCTTGCTGAGGTGCAAACAGAGTTAGCTAATATCGAATTTGAGAACAACTTGCCCGAGGCGGCACGTGAGGATTACGGTAAATGAAAAAAATTCAACAGCTTCACATATATTTATTTTTGTATTTTCGCAAAGTATTCGAAAATAAACTAAAAATTCTTTTCTCATCTATCCACATACATACATACATATACAGTGAAGGCACTAAAAATTTACAGTGAATTGCCTACAAATTATCGTCGCGCGATGGCAGAAATACACTACAAAATTGGTCTTACATATCTGATGCAGCAGCTGAATAAAGAAGGTGCTGAATCGCTAAAGGATGCCTGCACTTTGATTGATGCCGAAATAAAAGAGCTGGAAGCTAACGAGGAGGAGCTCAGCGAAAAGCAGAAGAACAACATACAAGATATGGAGGAGACAAAACAAGAAATTTGGGCTAAAATCGCCGAAATTGAAGACACACAAGCGCAGGTAAAAGTGTAAATGCTGGTCATGCGCTTAACGATTATTTATTTGCTTCTCTTTTTTTTTTTTAATGCAGAACATAGCTGAGGTGCGCGCTGCATTGGACAGTTACATTAAACCCATCAACTCGGAGCAAAAGGATGCCGCTGGACCCTCGTCGTCGTCATCGACGTCGGCAGCGGGCGCATCTTCCTCCAGTTCAGCAGCTAAGCCTACAGACATTTCACATTTGATTAAGCGCAAGAAGCCCGATGAGCAGAGTTCGGAGGCTGAAGCGGCGGCATCACCAGCCAAACGGCCAGCTGTTTAATTCCTTCGCGCCACTTGAACTTCTTTCGTATTTTTGTTTGTATCTTTTGATTAGCGAGCGCAAGCTTTAGTGTATGTAAATTGCTGCTGCATTCCGTTCATATTTATTAATTCAGTTACATATGCAAACAAAAGTGTAGGGAAACAAAAAACTAACAAATAATAAAACAAATTCCTTCATACGGTCAAAATAATACATTTTTTTGCTTGCTCAAGAAAACGCTTAAGCCTTTTGTGTCGGTGCATTGTTTGGTAGTTTTAAATTGATGCAGCAGTTTTATCGGTCTTTCCACTTTTTAATGCATATTTGAGTAGCCAAAGTGAATAATTTTATCTTTCATTTCTCCATCTATTCTCAACTGGCTGCCGCACTTTCTGTCCTTGCATTGTAATTTAACCGTACAACTACATACACATTTACCTACACACAGAGTTTTCATATTATTTTTGCAGCTGCACTATTTTGGTCGGCATGACTTGCAGTTAAAAATTGAATTGCCTTTTTTACTTCTCTAAAATTTTCTTTGAATTTAAATTTAAATTTTCTACTGCCAGTAGCGATTTTTCGTTTATATTCTCTTAATAGCAACTAGTTGTAAACGTATGCATTAATAATATATATTTATACATATATCTACGTACATAACTTATTAATAATAGTTCATGCTAATGTTTGTATTGTGTTTTTTTTTACTTAAAAGTTCGATTTGAAGATATCTCTGTACCGCTGCTCTATAAAAAATGAGCTGTAGTTTTAAGTTGGACAATACAAACTTTTAAATTTATATTCAAAATGAATCATGAAAACTTTTCTTTGGGGCTATGGTGGGTTCTGCTAATAAATCGAAACTTTTAGATCCAACTTTTAACACTTTAATGTACCAACTGCTAATTAAGGAAATAAGAAGTCCTATGAAAAAAAAAACACCTTCAAATATTGGGGAAGTCGCTTGAGTTTAAGTGGCCATCGTACAACCTCTTAAGAAAAAGTACAATGATTCGGGGTGTGCGCTTTTGAAATGAAGAACACAACGCTATCAGCTTTAAAATTCCGTTCCTTTGCTGTTAATAGTAAGGGCCATATTAGGTGACTGCCAGGTCAGGGGCTCAATAAGGCGTTTCTTAGATTATTTCTGAAACGGTAACGGCTCGTTGAGCTTATAGTTGGCTCATCGGTCCAAGAGCAGTCCACAGATTGACACAGGAATCTTTTTACCCTCCCTGTGAGGAGAAATGACCTCAAGGGTGATCTGCCTAGCCAACGTATTAGCCAGTCAGTTAGGATCGTTCCATGAGCGGTGCTAGAGCCCGAATTGCCTCTTTGCTGTCTTCTACTTATTTAGCCCTGTAACCCCCTGAGCGATTTTGGTAGAAATTAATAAAGCTCGCCAGTCGGCTCTCTTCTGTGCCAATTCCTTTTTCACTTGGTCTTTTCTCTGCTAGCACCAGCGGGTTCCGCGTTAAATACTTTCAGAACTCCAGCGTCATTGTCCGTTCGAACGACATGGCCAAGCAAGCGGAGTAATCTTGGTTGTGAAGTTCTGATGATGCCTCCACCATATATCCCGAATCCTTCACGCTCAAATTATCAAGTGTTTTGGTCTTTGCAGAAGTCCCTTAATGGTGTTAAGTTGGTTTTGAAGCAGTCCTGCGAAAATCACTTCGGGTGTTCGAATCGTCGAGTTAGATTGGCATGCAAAAAGGTATCAAGTGCACTTGTGGGTACGCGAGAAGTAACTGTTGACCCGGAAGCCCTAACCCGAAAGTCTCTGCGCGAAGGTGCAACGTGCCTCTTGCCTAATTCTACTTCGCTCAATGCTCTGCCGTACCGCTTCTTCGAAGATGGAGGGTCTACGTACGTCTCCTTCTAGTCGAGTAGTGACTTCATACATGCCTGGGTGGCAATTCGTTACAAAATAGTGCGTTTTTGGGATGCTCACCACGATGCCATTCCAAAATGAACTCGTTCCAAAGCTGCTTTTTCAATGCCAGTCTGGATCAGTAGGTGGTGCTGAAATTTCTAAATGTCCCCAATGAGAACTGGTTTCTGCCGTCTACACTGAAATTTGTAGGTTCCTACCATTGAAGAATGTAGCGGAGTCGGAAGAGATAGTTATCTCGCGCAGGCCGTCGATCTTTTGATCCATCGGCATGATATACCATCCGTCGGCGCGAGCGAATAAGGTAAACCACAGCTGACGGCGAGGGAATTTATTCATATACAGATTAAACAGCATCGGGGACTGCAGAGATCACGATCCACCGTTTCGTTCGATTTGCAAGGGGACACATCCAGGACGTCCTGGAAGAGCTGCGCGACGAGAACCATCTTGTCGCATGATCGGCGGAGGTTCAGACTCTAACTTATCTGTATGGTGATGACGTTCCGGTAATCAGTAATAATAATGGTTGCCAGAGTGATATGCGTACGTCAGTAATTTCCTGATTTATGGTTTCAAACAGCTCGGGCAGACCTTCCCCACTGGCTCGTAAAAGTTTCGATATCTTCGTGCACTCAAAAGCGAATTGCGAGGTCGATAGAAATATTCTGGGTTTACTTTTATCCTATTGACATAAATGTATATAGAGAGTGTTCTAGACCACCCTCCAACCCCTCTAAAATGGGGGGAAATGTTTTTTTATTGAAAAAAAAAAACGCAAAAATATGAGCAATCAGATCAGGGATGCTCTTCTTTTGGTGGTACTACCGACCGGAATTGGATTAAACAGGCCGGAAGTCCATTTTTTTTTTTTTTAATTAGACATACATCTTTTTACTACAGATTCGCATGCGGAACTCTAAATTATCTGGATTTCGGAATGGATGAACATGTTTTTTTTGGAAAACAAAAAAATATAAATCGCCAGGTCGGGGACGCTCTATATTTTGTTCTATTAACGACTTCCGGTTTCGACCGAATGTGGATTAAACTGGACGGAAGTTAATTTTTTAAGTAGGAAATACATATTTTTACCACAGATTCGGACTCTGCGAACAAAAATAAATATGTTTGGTGGGAAACTTTTCTGGAAAGGACTTCCGGTTAAGATAATGAATTTCCGGTATATTTAACCCGCTTCCAGACGAAACTGGAAGTCGGTAATACTAACACTAAAAATAGAGCATCCCTAATTTGGTAGATCTTATCTCTGCGTTTTTCAATAAAAATCATTTTCCCCCATTTTGGATGGGGTAGACGGGTGGTCTAGGAACCCTATATACATACATAGTATTATATTTTGCAGTATTTTTCTATTCGATTTGCTTACTTTACTACTGTTTTGAAAAGCATCATACTGAAGTAATCTAACGGTATCTAACAAATAACTAATTTTCAGAAGTGGAATAAAATCAGATAATTGAAGGCGGGTCAACAATACTAGCTGCAATGCTTGGGCAAACTACAACAAATAAATTGACTACATATGCATTTGATGAATGGTAGAACATTGCTATACAATTAACTATCTGTTATGTGGTTCAGAAGATTCAACTATGCAATACGTTAAATATTTATGTAGCTACGAGTAGTTAAGTTGCTGCCTAGAAGATACTAAAGATAGTACGGTAGTTGAATCTAGCATTCGATATGTACATATGAAAGTAAAGTTTCTTTTCTCTTTAATTGATTGCACATAGTAGAAATTGCATTTAGTGATAGAATGCAGTGTGAGTGTGTAATGCCAATTGATAACGAATTTTTTCTTTACGCAAATTATAATTTTGAAAAAATTTTAAAATCTATTTGTGTTTTTTGGTGTGTTTTTTTTTTTTTGTTTGCTTTCTGTTGGAATACACATAGATTGTACCATACGTACTTAAATGGGGCTGCAATGAGGTCTGGGACTCACTATGTTGCCAATCGTTTCGCTGCTCTTCGCCACGAGCATTCTCCATCGAGCCGGCCAGATAGTTGACGCAAGGTGGTGCGCCGCGTGGAAATTTTGGATGTCGTCGCAGTTCTTGTAATTCTGGCATCGGCAAGTCTATGCAAAGGGTCCAAATGCCACCGTGCATGGGTACCAGAAAAACGGTGTCTCGCCGAAAGCGATATTCCACTGTAAATGTGTAGAAAGATAAATATTAAAATCAGAATTTTTTTAGGCAGTGTGATAAGAATGGTGCATTTTATTAAAATAAGTAAATACATAAAGAATCCTGAGAAAATGAATATGCAGATGCGCTGCTGCATACTACAATTGCTGAAACCAAGCGGGGTACAACCACAAACTAAAAAGTTCTGCCCTCTGGCAGGGTCCTATCACCCACCAAAGGTATCCGCTACCAAGACTATGCGGACGACATAGTGATCATTGTCAGAGGGTTGGTTGAGAGCACTCTTTGTGACATCATCCAAAAAGGTTAAGATTAACAAAGGTTGTTGGTGTGCCAAGTTAGGGCTTAGCATAGACCCAGCCAAAACTGAACTGGCGACGGCGCTGGAAGTAGCCCTCGAGCTTGAGCCCCGCCAAAAGAACTACTACTTCTGGGTGGCACGCTGCATTAGTACATAGATGACTGGAAGGCCCCAGAGGTAATAGGATCCCTGTTCATATCGCAAAATATCCGAGCATCTTTCAGGCAGAAGTGTACGCCATATATCTTTGTGCGGAGAAAATCATGAATAGAGCGTACATAAACGAGACAATCATAATTCGGAGCGACCGCCAGGTGACACCCCAGGTTCTCCTATCTTATGAAGTCAACGCTCAACTCCCTTGGCAGACACAATAACATCAAGTTAGCGTGGGTACGAGGCGGCATAGGGGGTAACGAGGCCACGGACTGTCTCACAAGAAAGGCGACAGCCATTAATACAGTTGGCCCGAGCCCTTGCTGAGAGTACTTCCCGACTTCATAAAGGTTGAGCTTTGGAGGGAGAGGAACACACAGAGAGATATACATTTGCATGGCTCAGGAGCGATGCGTCAGGCAAAGAGTTTACTGGGAAAGTTTAACAAAAAGAGATTCCAAAGCTTGGTTAATCTCCCAAAACATAGGCTTAGAATTGTAACAGGTATCCTTAGAGGGCACTGCAGACTAAGCGGACATCTACATAAGCTGGGGACATGGTAAAATGATCCGTGCTAGTTCTGCGACTCGACCAGTGAGACACCACGTAACATTCTCACCGAGTGTGATGTAGTTTGCAGAAGACAAGAGAGAAGTCTAGGTTCAATGTGGCCACATCCACCCACTACTTCTGAAGGCGATGTTGAACTTTCTGGGGAACATAAAAGTATAACGCTTCCAGTAGCATTGGGAATCCGATCAAAAAGGTTGTAACAAATAACTAATTTTCAGAAGTGGAATAAAATCAGATAATTGAAGGCGGGTCTTATAGCTCAGCTGTTACAGACCTTTTTCCCTGAAGATCGTTCATAAGTATTCCGTCCCCTCCACACGTGAGGGAGTGAATGCGAGAGCTATAGCTTCAAGGTCCAATTGGTTTGTTGCTAAAACTGTAGTGAATGAAGATGCCATAAGATTTAAAAGCTTTATCTTCCCCAGCTGAACATTTGTTAGTACTCTTAAAAAATTTCTTCACTGCATCACTTACATTTGCTTAATAGTGTAGACTAGTTGACATCGCCTTTAACCCTGTAAAGCTTCACTTTTACACTTACTTTTCTTGTCCGGCTTTAACATTGCCACCTTGTCGTCCAACATCCACTCTAACTGCATGCCTGAACGATTCATATATCTATCCAAGCTATTGCGATCCCACGTCACATGTTCCCAATGATCAGTCATAATGGCGGCGCAGAGCATAGCTGTCGCACTGGTGGTCATCAACAGTGTTACGAACAGAAATAGCACCGGCGGTGGGCCGACGCAGCAGTTAGAGCAACAAGACGAAGCGTCTGTGCCACTGCCCATATCCATAGCTGAATTCAGTGACGTTGGCGTGCCCAGGCCACCAGCTGAGCCATCGATAAGGCCGCCGCCACCACCACTTTGGTTCAGCGCCTTGGCGCAGCTACTATTTCGCAACAGAATGCTATTGCTGCGTCTCAAACTCTCAACAGCCGCTGCTGCGGCTGCACTTGTTGCCGCCGTTGGATCGAAGTGAAACGAGTTTTGTACCACCGCCGAGGGGTGTTCATAAATGCTGTTGTGCCGACTGGGCGCGAAGTAGTAGCACGTCGTTTGTGTATTGCTATTTGTTGATTTGTTTTGGTGATTACTGTGGCCGTTGCCAATGCCGAAGGTGCCGCTGCCACCGGACGCACCGCAAGCCACACCATTGAGTCCGCCCCCGCTACTGCCGTGCTCATTGATTGCGCTCAAGTCCTCATTACTGGACGTATATAATATCGATTGCGCAAATTGATTTGAGTAGCAATTTTGTTTAAAAGCGCTGCTACCAGTTTGATAATGGCTTGGCGGCTGGTGGTGGTAGTGATGATTGCTGCCGGTTGTAGATTTACCGCTGCCGCTGTTGGCCTGTACGTAGAGCGCTTCGTAGTCGTAGTGATGTGGATTGCGATAGATCACCGGCCAGGAGCGGGTGGTCTTCGAATTGTGACTATAGGTTGTGGTGGTGGCGGCGGCGGCAGCAGCTGCAGCTGCGGCAACCACTGTAGGTGGAGGCGCCGTTGGCGCGGCCGGTACGCTGGACTGTTGACCGTAAACGTTTGGCGAATTCGCTGCGCCGATTGTGGCGTTAATGCTTGCTGCGGACGTGGCGGGCGTTAAGCCGCCACCAAACTGTGTTGTTGCGGCCACACCAATACTAGTCGGCGATACAGAAGCGGCGATCGCTGTGCTATTCGAACGCTGTGTTGAGCTGGCGGTGTTCGTATTCGAAGAGAATGTGGGCGTTACTGGGCTGTGACTTAGTGTTTTATCGTCGGTGTCTACCAAAGGCGTCAGTTCAGTGAGTTGGCTCTCTTCGCTGGCTTGGGCCGTCAATTTTACTGAGGCTGATGTGGGGCTCGTCTGCTTCTGCTGTTGCTGCTGGGTCGCCTGTTGGCGTTTTAGCGCATTTTTCGTTGACGACGGACCTGGGCGTGTGATGGTGGTCAGCTTTAAAGGCGCTGGCAGATGACGACCCGTTCTCTTGCTGGTGACCACGCCAGTATCGGAACTTGAGACGTTGCCGCTTATTTGTGGACTCACGCGCACTTTACCGTTGACGTTTGTCGCTATCACAATTGTCGCTGTAGGTACCGCTGTTAATTCATTGAAGTCCTCTTCCTCGACCAGTGTGGCTCCTGACGAATAAATGTTGTTAGTGTGTTTACTGCGCAGCAGATAAGATTTACTGTTACTGTTACTGTTACTACTATTGTGGTTAGGTTGGCTATGGCTGTGGCTGTTGCTATTATTAATGCTGTTGATGTTGTAGTTGTAGTTGCTATAGCAGTGACTGTTGCTGTCGCTACTTTGCTTGCTTTTCGATTTCTTATGATGTTGTTTATTATTATGTTGTTGTTGTTGTTGTTGTTGTTTGTGATGTGACTGTGGATGCGACTGAAGTTGATTTTCTGATTGTGACTGTTGTGCTGTTGGATTTTTTAATGGCAGCTGTTCGGATGAGTGATGATTGGCGAGCTGTTGCGAATGCGCATGCGATGTGACTGCTGGTGGTTGTGGCGATGGCGATGGCGATGGCGTTGACGTGGACGATGGTGAAGCGGATGATGTCGTCGATGGTGCCTGTAATTCATGATAATGCCCGTTGGTCGGTGAGGTTATGCTTACTTCTGGCACGCAGCGTGCGGTCACTTTGTAGCGACTGCCAGTGCCGCCGCCGCCGCCGCCCAAACTGGCCGAACCGACCCGTGTCTTTACCAGTCATAAGTCTGTGTCGCGTTTTTTGATTTTATTGAGGCTCATATTTTTGAGTCCGGTGGTCGCTGTTATTGTTGCTGTAGTTGTGGTTGCGGGTTTCGCAGAAGTATCTGTCGCTTCGGTTATTTTCGCTTTTGTACTTTTTTTGGAAATGTGTTGCAGTGCTTCGCGGTCTCTGTGTGGTGGTTGGTGGTTCGGTTGGTGATGTAGAAAGTATAGATCGGTATGGTCGTTTGTCGGCGGTGTGGATGGTGTTGGTGTATGGCTTTGGTGCACTTTATTAGTTTTGAAATTAATTTTTGTGCGTTTCTCAAATAAGAAGTTGCGAAAAGCTGAGCTTTATGGGTAGTCTGGGTAGATTGCGTGTGCGTTTCGTGTAAAATGGTTTTGTAGTTATATTTTTTACTAAATGAAGGTGATTTTTATGCGCGATAGTGTTGCTTGGTTTAACTTATAGTTACAAATATGGGTTGTGTGCCTAAAAGTATGCTACAATTTGTTCAGTTGTTATTTAAAATTGCGTACAACAGTTTCTGTTTCCAGGTTTTGTTGTTAGGTTTTTTTTTTTACTAAAAATCAAAATCTCACTACTAAAAACAGTGTACTTTTACAAAACTCTAATTTTCTGTGTATTTGTGCATTTGTGTGCTTGTGTTTGTGTGTGTTTTTCGAATTAGTTCCGTGTTTTGTGTTTATTTTTCAGCTTAAGCTTTTCAACTACGGCTTGTTCTTGCGTTTTATATTTTTGTTTGTTAGCTTCAAGCTAAAAAGTAGAAAGAAATGAAAAAAAAGTAGATAGAAAATTTAGAGTTAGTGATTTGTGAATTCTTTGAAAAAATTTCACTCACTTAACTAGTACAGAGAGAAGTAAAAACAAAAACAAAAAAAATCTTTAGACCATTTAAGTTTCATTATTATTTTGTACAGTGATAACTGAAAACCAAAACCGGAAGTAACACGAACACACAAAATAGATAGTTAAGGAGAAAACGGCAGACTGCGTGCACAGTGTTTTAATCTATGGTGTGAAGGGGAGTTACAGAAGGAGATGGAAATGAACTGAAAGACTATACATGCAAATATACATTAATATACAAATATTTTTAATTTATACAAGAACAACAATGAAATCTTAAAATGAAACAATTAACAGGAGAAGTTACCACAATACAAATTTTAAAAAATATTCGAAAATATGGATATTTGAATACACAAATTACTGAACATAACTACAAATATACAAAGCACACATACATACATACTTAGATATACATAACCGACTCACATACGTATGTCCAGTGTCCCACAGTCGTAGTTAAGATTAAGTCGTCTTTAAAGTTAGTAGCAATTTTTATACCCGAGCGCACTTGTGCACAAGGGTATTATAACTTTGTTCACATAACGGTTGTTTGTAACAGGCAAAACGAATCGAGATAGATATAGACAAATGTATACATAAATGATCAGAATGAAAAGAGAAATCGATTAAGCGGTGACTGTCTGTCCGTCCGTCCGTCCGTCCGTCCGTCTGTGCACACGATAACTCGAGTAAAAATTGAGATATCTTAACGAAACTTGGTACGTGAACTTCTTTTGGGCGTAGGACGGATGGTATTGAAAATGGGCGAAATCGGACAATAACCACGCCTACCTCCCATATAACGGTAATTTTCAGAAATACGAAAACTGCGCCAGTAAATATTGAAGCTAATTTATTCAAAATTGTTGGTTGCAACAATTCTTTACCATGAAATACGTTTATGACAAAATTTTGGAAAATGGCACCGCCCACTTGTGATCATATATTTGTACCAAGCTCGGTATGGTTATTGTGCTTGCCACATAAAAGCAAACCGTTGAAAATTGTTGAAATCGGACTAAAATTGAGGCCGCTTTTCATATAACGGTAAATTTCAGAAATGCTTGAAATTTCAATATTTCGAAATTTAAGGACGCTTATTTACTTAAAATTTATACACTCCGGCTTATGCTGTAGCGGTAGCTTTCGGAAAGGTGAAAAACCATATATTTAATACTTGCGCCGGGTATTTAATGTTCGGCTCCGCCCGAACTTAGACTTTCTTACTTGTTTAACATAATTTTCAATGGAATATCTCTCAAAAATAGCTGTTGGATTTCACTATAGTTAATTTCATCTAAATAGGATTAGTAATAAGAACACTAACGCCACTAGTGAATCCATTTTTCGTAAAAATATTTCTAATCGCACCTGCAGCATACCTTTCTAAATTTTCAACTTTTTAATCAGACTGTATTACGCATTTTTTTTTCCGTGCAAAAAAATTTCCGAAATTTTGGAAGAAAATGCGTTAAAAAATTGCCAAAACACAACTCTTTAGAAACTTAAAACTTGCAGCTGTAAGGGAACAGAGTAAAGAGCGAAATACACAACACAAGCGGCTTGACAAACCAAGCAAAATTTCCCTTTGCTTCAAGCCATTTGTGCTGTCTATGGGGTGTTTGAAGGTTTGACAAACCGCTTGAGGGAAATTTGAGCAAAAATCAAATTTTTTTGATTTTCTGGCCGCCATGTTGACGTTTGATCAAACCGCTTGAGATGTGGATGGTAAAATCGCCTCAATTGCAACTGAAATTTCACCAAGTGAAGACGTAAGGGAGAATAATGGTAGAAAACTAAAATGTTTTACATTGTTAACCGAAAGAAAACTAAAATTCTGTGCTTGAACGACTCATGTTTGCATGGTCTATGGCAAAATGGGAAAAGTATGTTTGACAAGCCGCTTGTGCGGTGTATTTCGCTCTTAATTCACAGGCTGCAAAAGCAAGTTCATATATGTAGTGTAATAGAAAAGAACCAAGTAACTCGTTTTTCTAAACTAGAAAAAATTAAGGTTTATTTGGAAACAAGATAGAACAGAACGCATAGAAGTTCCTGAATTGTTGTTTTTTCAAGAAAATCATTTTAAAATAATTTTGATAATATTTGGCGATTTTTTGCGCTTTTTAACTAAGTAATAACGTTAACCACGTAAGGGTTCAGACTGGGTCACACACTCAAAACATTACAAATCCTATTCCGACACTCAGGATAAAGCCTGCATCTTGCCGAAATTCCAAATTTTTTTCTCAAAACGTTATATGAAATTAATGAAATTCCAAATTTTTTTCTCAAAACGTTATATGAAATTAATGCTATACAGAGGCGAAAATGAACTGTAAGCAAAATAGAATAACCAGAAGATTCTAGATCTTTCAGTATGATGAAAGTAGGATATTCGGGAACAAAATATTCAATTATGTTATTTAAAATTAATTTTGATTTTTTATTTTTATTTTTTTTTAGCCAATCTGAAAAAATGTTGTGATGGGCGGGCTCAAGACCTAAAAATTTAATGACGGTATCGGGTTTGAATATTTAGTTCCGCGTCCATCTCTGCTATGTATGTACATACATTACGAGCACATTCCATCCCTCATCAAGGATATTTACTGAAAAAATATTTACTTAGAACTAGACATATGCCTCTGTTGCTTTTATTAAAAACTTTATTTTAAGAGGTCTATTTAATACCTTATTATCAATGAGATCGATTAGTAAATTTTATTAATTAACAAAAAAAAAAAACTTATTATGATTTGCTTAGGAATTCAGCAGTGGGATTCTGAAAATCGCTATCGCTTATTTTGTTCGCCGAAAATCTCGAAAAGAATAGCTTGCGCGCCTAACAATATGCAACACCCAGTACACGTCCCTTATACTTCGAGATATGTGTGATTACACATTACATCTGTTACTTTTTCATGTTGTATACTTTTAGGTCACGCTTTTTTCATTTAGAGGATTTTGGCGACGAAAGTTTTGCATAGCGATTGTAAGAATCCCACTGCAGCAATGTTTTACATGAGGCATCCTAGTGTACCTATGTACATATATATATTCATTAACTGTCACAGAACTACATACTGTTTATCAACAAACAATACATACATATGTATATGTATATCTACATGCATACATACATCATGTGCGTTCAAATTTAATTTTATTTTCTGTGCAATATTTGCTAAAATATGCAAACATTGGTACATAAAATAGCAACAACCACAAAAGTGCTGTGGAGCATATGTAAATTATGCATATGTACGTGGTTTACATACATACGAGCATTCGTCCTATTGCCTTTGGAGAGTAGTTTTTCAGCCCAAATAGCAATTAAAATATCACATTCTCCATTTCCATATAAATAAGAGGACATTTTCAGAAAATTCTACGAATGCTTCTAAATTACGAGAGCAATTAAAGTTGTTATAAATGGCTGAATAAATCAATGTATAGTTGTCATTCGTTTATTGACGTGAAATAAATAAGGATAAATAGCTAATCCCTTATAGTAGACGGGACCAAAATCCTCCTGCAACCTCCCCAAATTCAGAAAATCTTCCTTAAAAACGATGTATGAAATATGCACTCTTTTATGTTTCATTGGGACGAGAACGAACAGCAAAGCAAAATAAAAATAATAATAGGCGAAGGATGCCAGATCTTTCATTTCAATTTTTAGAGGGTTTGAACAAATTTTAATTTAAAAATAACTTGACATGAAATCTATTGACATAAATTCCTAAACTCACTGAGTTATTGCTGGGCAAAGTCAAGTTTCTGTCGAACTTTTGTGATTTAAAAACAAAAATTAAATTTTTACAAACGCTGGAAGCGATGCCTATTTTTTTTTTTTTAATTTTGAAATCTTCGTGGATGTCTTTATTTTGTACTGAGAACAAACTAATCATCCATCATCGCCCCATAGTGTTGATATTTTAAGCGCAAATATATTCTTTGGTTTATATCAAGAAGTATCATCATTACTTTATCCTAAACTTATAAAGTTTGTGAGACGAAATTCGACGATTTGGTATTAGTTCTTAATTTATCGAGACAGTTTTTTTTCAAAATTTTCTTTTTGATGCAAAAATTTCACACTTGCACACATTTGGTCATTGGAGGGAGGGGGGGGACAAGACAAATAGACGCTTTGCTTATAATCGCCTACGCAAGTGTTACTTTCGCCCTAAAATTATTTACTAATTAAAAAGCAAGAAACTTTTAATTTTTATTCAGTAAAGTCTAAAAAACACCAAAAAGGGTAAAAGTAACTCAAGCTTGCTTGCGCTTTTTTCAGCATCTAAAAGAGCAGCGAGAAAATGTGAAAAGTACAAAGATGGCAGCTCAAGCGAATATCGCCGAAATTGAATGTAAACTCGACTGCGTCTAATTAGTAATTAGCATTTTAATGAATGAAAAAGGGGAGTAGAAAAGAAAATTAAGTGTTACGAATTTAAACTTCCGTAGATTTGCAAAAACTTTAAGCAACAAGAAAATTTAAAATTCTGCAACGGGAGGTACTATGTATGAAGTGTGCCGGAAATATGTACCACATTTTACACAGTTTGGCAATAAAAGCGACCACAAAATAATAGCAATTGGCATAAATAACAGTATTATTGGAAACCCGAAGTAATAAAACTTCCAATGGCCAAAAAAAGCACAAATACATAAATTGTTGCAAGTGGATTATGGCAACGCAGTGGGGTGACCTTGGCTTTGTTTAGCTTATGGAGGCTGCTGCAGAAACCATGCCACTAAATAAATTTTTATTGCACATTTTCCTAGCATATCTACTGCTGCTGCAAGTAATTTTTTTTTTTTGCTGTTGCAAGTGCATCGTTGCTGTTGGTTGAGTTTAGAACGTCAAAATGAAAGAGTTGTCGGCTGGCAGCAGTCTGCAGAAAGAGACATTTGCCACATGCCAAGTGCATACATACATATGTATGTATGTAGTATGTTCGCCCAAATTTTGCACATTGCTCTCGGGGGTAGTAAAGTGAATTTTTATTTTCTCTCGAGTATGCAAAAGAAATGGAAACATGGAACAAAAAATAACAGTCAGAAACAACAATGGCAGAGGGGTTTGCGAGAAGCCACAAGCTTGCTTACTTAATAAAAAATTTTCAACTATTTCAGTCGCTAACAATAACCTATGTATGTATGTGTGTATGTATGGAGCTAAAAACAACAACTACAATGTCTGCTCACTAGATTTGATTAAATTTTCCAGCTCTACCGCAAATAACTATTTCATGCATAGCTGCCATCTGTCTGCATTGTTTTTACATATTTGTTTTGGTTTTGGGTCGTAGTTTTGCGGTTTGCCTAAAATTTGTAAACAAAAATATGTAATCGAATACTTTTGAAAATTACAAAATTATTATTTGAAGATTTAAAATATTTGATTTTTATTAGTTGTTCTGGTTTTCTGTTACAGTAACAAAAATAAAGACTAAAATAAAAACTAAAAGGAAATAAAATAAAATAAAATAAAATAAAATAAAATAAAATAAAATAAAATAAAATAAAATAAAATAAAATAAAATAAAATAAAATAAAATAAAATAAAATAAAATAAAATAACATAAAATAAAATAAAAGGAAAGAAAGGAGAAAAAAAAACGAAAAGAAAGTAAAGAAGTGAAAACCCAAATAGTAACGAAAGGAAAGAGTAGGTAAAAAACAGAAGCCAAAAGAAGGCGCACTGTGTTCTATTTTGGAAAAAGGGACAAAATCATAAATCTCCATAAATGGAAGAGGCGGTCAAATTAGCGTAGCGGTATCTTAAAGCTTTTTAGATGGAATATTCAGGAAGAATCTCGTTGACCTTTAAAATAACCCTCAAAAATATAACGTTTTGAAGATATATTTTTTTTCTGTGACCTGAAATCCATTTCCAAAGTCGAAGAATCGAGAAACGCATCGTATTTTTTTCTAAGCTCATTACAAGCTGTATTTAGGTCAAAAACATACAAAAAAGTACAAATTTACAATACCGTTACATTTAATTAGCTATCTCTTCCGTTCTCAAGATATTTTTTTGTATTTTTTTTCCCCAAAATAGAACACTCTGAGGCCTTGCTATCAATTCTCTAGTCTCAGGCGCGTGCTTGCGGGGAGTCCTTCCCCTTGGGATATATTTAAGGGACGAAGCTGGAAACTGGATAATGAGTGGCGAGCAATCGCTTGGACTTTTTCTCGATGTCCATTTCCCGTGCAATCCTGTCGAGAAGAAACCGCCGATTTGGGAACCAAATATGGCTACAACGGAATTCAGCTCAAACCCTGGAAGGGTGATTGAAAAACAGGCCTATATTACGAGCACGGATTAGCCGAAGCTTGATGGAAGTGTCGGTTTTTTTTTTTGCACTCTGAACTCTCCATCCGTTATAAATATAGGCTTCCAGATCACTGTATTATTTTCCAGGCAGAGATAGCTGTCATTAAAGATGCAGTCGAATGGTTGCTGATTTTTAATATCTACAATAATAGTAGCAATCAGGGCCTTGGACTTGCTCACGGTTCGTTCAAAGCTAGTTGGGGAATGCTTAATCTCGCTTTCTGTCGCTTCTGAATACTCCCTTCAATATTTCCTTGTCAGACTTGCCATACTTGTGTGTGCCAGGCCATAGTGATATCGCAGGAAGCTCTCTTAAACTAGTCATCGTTTGCTAAACTTCATTCGTGGCACGCAGCGTATTTTGCTATAAACTACTTCCCCATGGTTCGTTCTACATGGCGTATGAGCAACATAATTTATTGCGCAAGCAATATCTCGTGTATGTAAATATGAATAATCCCCTTTGATGGCATTTAAATGAATGAAATAAGCCAACCAGTCAACGGCCGTATTTACCATCGCCTACCAGCATAGAAAACTTTCATAAACCAGCAGAATTTTTTAGAGGTCAGCAAACTTCATGAAGTATTTGCTTAGCATTATGTCGTGGTTATGCCAAATGTAAAGAAAGTAACAAAGAATGTAAGGTAAAACATTAAATAAAAGTATGAAAAAAAAAATCAGCAAAACTTGGTCAGCGAGAAAGTCAATTATTTGCCCTCATGCGGCAGAAATTTTACAGCGACTCGGCGCATACGAACTTAACAAATCCCTTTATACCTACTACGTGGTCATACATACATATGTACATATACTCGTACATATATATACATATATATATTTATGCATTTTCGCCAGCCATAAGCAGGTGGGTAAATGAACGCTTGGTTGGTAATTAACAGCTCCAACAGCACGTGATGCTATCAGCAAGTCGCTGCCGCAGTCATTACCGCACCGCGAATGACCCATTTGCATGCAAATAAACACACATTTATATACGAGCTAAGCATTTATTTTTATCGTTACTTCTTCTGGTCACTCAGATGACTCGTGCCTTGTAGCTCATCATTGTTCAGTCAAACTAACTAAGTAATGAGCTTTGCTCTTCCAGTGACTTAACTTTTGACTTAGTTGCGCTATATATACGGTGACCATCCGTCCTTTATTTTAACCCCCTGTCCTTTATATATTTTTTTTTCAAAATAAAGGACGCCTCTTGTCGTTTATTTTTTAAACTGTCTTTTAAATCAGCTTTGAATTTTTCAGAGGTAAATTTTTAAACACAGAATATGAAAAATAAAAATTTCCCTTATAAAATATAATGAAAACCTTCACCAGTTCGTTTCGCACCCCACTTAAGGGTTTTTATTTAATAGGTAATCTTTGCACAATTTATAAAGTACAGGGAATCGTGTTGCACGCTGAGTTTCCAGTTCCACTGAAAGAGAACAATAAACCCCCTGCTGCACAGTGGCTCAAAACTGGCATTTAGTGTTCGTAATTCACTGGAGCCTTCATTTTGTTCACTTAATTTGATTTTTTTTTTATGGAAGCTTATAATATTTGCAAGAGACTAGTTGAGCCTGAATTGTGAATTTTTATTTGGTTATATTAAATTTTGTAATGCAAAATGCAGAAAAAGTGGCAATTTTGAAGAAAATATATTCTCCTGTTCCAGTTAATAAATGTTATATAACAAAGACTAGTTGAAAACAATTGTATTGTTCCCCAAAACGAAAAAATTACAAAAAAAAATTTGAAATGTTATAAAAAAATTATCACCAAAATAATTTATTTTGTTTGTTCTTTTTTTAGTAAAAATTGGTTGAAAAATTAAGACTACAGTGGATTATGAACATTAAATTCCAATTTTGAACCACAGTGTGCTGGCTTCGGCGAGCGGCAAAAAATGGCGAAGTCCTCGAAAAGGATTTGGCTTAATTTTTCGGAATCGGTTAATTAACTGGGTAAAGTACTTTTATCATACAAGTTGTATGTAGTACGTATTCCCAAATCATTTGAAAATTTGAAAAAAATGTCCTTTATTTTACGTTGGTTAATATGGTCACCGTAGCTATATACAAACACACACATAAATACATTAGACTGTCTTACGCTCTACGAAAAAAAAGAAGAATATGTCCTCACTAAACTATTAAAAATATTTACTTCCAATATTGGCTAAATTTTTTTACACAAAAATCAAGATTAATGATGGAAGTAAATCTTGTCCGTGCTCCATGTCCACTAACTTTGAGAATCTGCTGCTCTGGCACATAGCAGATACCCTACACTGGTATATGTCATTTCTAGCAAGGTCTAGGAAAACAGCAGTTAACATCAAAGGCCTCGGGAGAAACGAGCATCAAAATGATGCTACACGCGCTAATTGTGCGCTGGGCTAAACACATCCACATGTAAAATTGACACATGAAATCGCACACTAGCCGCCTGATTACAAAGCACTTACATATAACAAAATTCAATAATTCTTCTATGACTTGCTATAAACGCCAGATATGTTAAGCTCGCCGCGAATCAATGAAAACACACCTAAATAAAATAGTAATCAAAAATCAATATGAAAACAAAATAAAAAAGAGGAATCCAACCGAAACTGAGTGATGTGCATTTCCTTGACCCAATTTAGAAAATTCATAAAAAAAAACTATTTCAACTTATTCTACGCTAAAATATTCTAGACAAAGGCGTGGTGTGGTGATGAGCTACATTGTTTGCGTATGCACTGTACATATAATATGCAGCCCCTTTTTAAACGTCAGCATGCCGATACATACATACATACATACATACATACATACATTATACATGCATACATGGAATTGCAATCAGTCTCGCGTTACGAACACCTGCAGTTATGCATGCTTTCGTGCGCATTTATGTATGTATGTGCATGTGCGTGTAGTTAGCAACTACTAGTTACCTGTAGAAAGTTTCACCGACAGGTGTTGCTCCAACTGAACGCACTGCTACTACTATGTTGTGGCGCTGCTGGCAAAAGTTGTCATCATTGACGCCAAGATGAACGTGCATGAACGTGCAAATCTTCAATGCCAACAATTTTGCTCAAGTTGCATTAATTGCATTTTAAGTTGTTTGTTTGTTTTCTTGGGTGTTGTTACTTGACGCCACTTAATATATTTACCTGGATAGATATGTAGATATGTATGTACTTAAATAGAGTATGTATGTATGTGGATCTGTATGCTTTCGTTGCCTCCAATTGTCACTAGGGGTATTCTCTGAGCCTTGCAAAGCCCTTGCATGGTGCACAGATTGCACGGATTGCACGGTAAAAACCGGTTTTCGTATGGGACAGCTTTGCAAACCGTGCAATCCGTGCACCGTGCAAGGGCTTTGCAAGGCTCAGAGAATACCCCTACTGTTATTCGCTACCAGTGCATTCAAAGCAAATAAACTTATTAAGAGTGTGGCACTTAATTTAAAATACGAGTGTCGAAGAACTACATAAGTATATCAGCACACACATACATACAAACTAAGTACAAGTAGCTCAAAAAACATAAGATATATCTCACCTAAGCATTAGAGTGGTAAAACAAAAATAAGGCGAAAATTTAATGTTCTCACCTCCTCGGATTGTTCTATATCCAAAAAGTACCACTTTTTTTTAGATCAAAAAATATTTAGAGGTCACTCAAATCGGCCCCAAAAAAACCCAAAAAAAAACACTAAAAATTGAGAAAAAATTTGCAACTCTGTAGCTTAATTTGTAATGTAATAATTGGTTCAATTCGGGCAGGAAAAGCTGCTCAAAAGCTGAGAAAAAAATCATATTTTTGAATTTTTGCCAGACTCATAAAAAATTGTAACAAGTAATTTTTAGCAACAAAACCGACTTAAACAAAAATATATATATATAGATATTTCATGATCCAATGATCAAAACTAAGCCGGATTAGTATGGGACCACCTCTGAGACACTACCTTTCCGATGCAAAAAGAATTATCGAAATCGGTTGACGTGGTTCAAAGTTATGCGGTAACATACATAAAAACAAAACAAAAATATTCCGACGAACTGATAACCTCCTAATTTTTTGGAAGTCGGTTAAAAATGGTAAAATAAACACTTCGGTATTATTTTTTGAAGTCTCCTGAAGAGAAATAGCGTTTGCCGATTGAAAAATATTGATTTTCAAGGTGAAACGCTTACAAATAACAATAATGAGAGCATTAAAATGTCTTGCCTGTTTGGACTACCCTATTATAATACATACATACATGCCTACATCTACCACTCCATATGTGCAGCAAAACTACACACAACAACTTTGGTGTGATGTCACGCATTGCCGCTTGGTTTACACTCGCTTGATTGCATAACAGCTGTTGTGGTAACATATTATTCCGCATTCACAATTTATTGCCGGAGGTCATACTTGACGTGTCACTGCTATCGCAAATTTGTGTTATCAGAAGAGGGGTACATACATATATACAAATGCTTATGCTAGTATGTATGTATGTATATATTTAAATGAACATATAGCCCATTAAACAATGGCCTTTAATAATCTCGATTAAATGATGAAGCGGTGGCCCCATTTTGAATTCATATTGGAAAGGGGTTGAAAATCACTCGGAAGAGCATTGCAGAACCTGCCTGTTTGAAAATTTTTCTGAGACAGGGCGTTTTGGAACTGGCTGCCGAGATAGGAGTCTTTCCAGAGAAGATGTCACCACAGGTAAAAAAAAAAATAATAAATTACACAGATTGTGTTTAAATCTACATATGAAAACTGTCAATCACCTAGAATAATTCTTTAGAAATATAGTTTTATCGAGTTTTTCACTATTTTCTCCGTTCTATTGTTTAAAAACGCATACATATATAATATGCTATAAAATTATTTCATCAATTTTTCAATAAATTTCCCATGTTCTAAACGTGACAATGCAAAAAACAATCATCCAAACAGAAAGCACAATTCGTGGACCTTAAAAAGGTTGTAAGTCATTAGAAGAATACATTTATGGTGAGAAGTTATAAGCGTTCAAAGAAATGCTTATTGTTTGTCTCACCCGTCCCACCCATTTGCCGAGCTTAGCCCGGATTGCATATACTTTTTAAAGTTTTCAAGATGTGGATAGCTTTAAAAAAAAATATTTTGGAAATAAACAAAAAAAAAAAATAGGATTTCCATATCTATTAAGTAAATTCCTTACTCTAAAATTTAGGTGGCAACCCTATTCCGAAATACGCTGGAATGAATTGTACATGCCTTGAGCGTATGTGTACTATGTATGTATACATAAAAAAAAATGTTGATTGAGATTAACAAAATAAAAATTTGTATTACAAGGAAGCGAGGCAACCCTAATGGAAAATATTTTCTGACCAAAGTTCTCAACAACACCCTTCATTTGATATCCATATTGCGATGTTTTAGATAAATTGTGTAGAATCGAAAATAAGTGGCAACCTTGCACTATTATCCTAAGACATAACATTTTGGGTATAGGGAAAGCATTGTTTAAGAACCTTCTCTTGGTACCCATGAATTGTAATATTTAACCTTTTTTTTCTAATTAAAAAAAATTTAAATAAATATGCGATTCAAAATAGGTGGCAACCTTATTAAAAATATTTTTGGAATTACGGATCTTTAAAATACCTTCCATTTGATACCTATATTATGATGTTTGAATTAATTTATACGAGTCTTCTCGGAGATATTGCCTATTCTGATAACCTTGAAATCCAAAACATTATCTGTGTACAAAATTTCATCAAAATCGTTAGAGCCGTTTACGAGAACCCAATGGATATATATGTATATACAAGAATTGCTCGTTTAATGTAATAAGATAAATAGGGTGCGTTCAGAAATGCATCAAGCCAAAGCATCGCAATTACGAAGGGACCAAAATGTATGAAAATTGTGCGAAGAAATAGTCAGGGAACCAACGGATTGTTACGAATTATCGAGATCTACGAATTAACGGGGTACGAATTATCGCCCCATTCCACTGCATCATCACGCACGACTATACATACATAGGTATTGCCACACAGAATTTTCGCTTTATTAAATATTTTTGCATAGCAGACAGCCGCACCCATTATATGTGAATGCTTTCGTGTGGCCACAGCGTCGTTGCAATCATATTAAATGCCTGTCTGGTGCACATCATAAAGAACATGCGCAAGCAGGCCATAATCGCCTTTTCTCAGCCTCGATGAGCCCACTTGTCACCATCAAATGTCACCACGCATACGCATTTAGCTATGACTAGGATGGCATTCCCTCCAGCACATAGAATAAATTGCTTTTACGCTCATCTAACTGGTAATTTCTTACCTCAGTGCCGATGGGTATTCGCCGGCTAAGTGCAAGAAACTTCAGCGAACACTAAAATGCGCTGAACTAGAAAATATTTTCATTTTAGTGCTTGCGTGCACCAGTATTTGTACATATGTATGCATTTACTCAAAAGTGCGCCAATGTTTGCCTAAAAAACTCCACAAGGATACGCATTTGGTAAATACTTATGTATGTATGTATGTAGTTTGTCGGCGGCAGTTGCGAAATGCAAAAACCGCCACGCCGCTCACGTATGTATGCGCTGCCTCGCCTTGTTTGGCGTGAATTTTCGTGCACTCCAAAAATGCAAGCAGCTCCTCGAAATTGTATGGCGGCGAACCCGACGATAGCCCACTTCCGCACTCGTGCGTTTTTCCTGGCGCGGCATGGCACAAATAAATTGAAAACTTTTTGAATTAATTTTGTAGTGGTTTCTTTTTGGTTTTTGGGTGTAATTAAATAAAGCTGGTTGGCATTGAGAGGCAAAAGCGTTGGGCAAATGGTGAGGTAGCCGCGGTTAGAAATGCGGCAAGAAATGCAGCGAGCAAAAACTTGCCTTCTGCAGCTGCTACTGTGTAATTAAGTTACATTTTTTAGACGCCTGAAACTTTCTGCTTTTGGGTATTTCCGTTGCGCCAACAAAAATTCTTTTATAAAATAAAATATGGCGTTAGCAGTAAGTGGGATAAAAGTTAAGAAAATTAGGCACTTACTGTGACATATTTAGAGATTATCTTTATTGTTTTATGTATGTAAACATGTACATATATCAGGGGGCGGCAAATAAATAGGGGCGTGACATTTTACGAAGTTTTGGTTACCTCCATGCGGTGACCATATTTTTATGATGGAAATATCGTACAAATTTTTAAATACTCCTTATGGCACAAATGACCTCCTCTCTATTTCCATTACAATGGAATGGTTCTAAACGATTTTTCTAGTCTAGATTAAAAAATACTCATGAAAGTGTAGCTAGAAATCTAAAAGTTCTTTCTACTCAGTAAGTGTCTTTGAAAGTGGTTGTAAGATGTTTTTTCACCGCTGAACATCGATAAAAATAACAGCCTTTATGGGTGTAATTCGCGGTTCTAAAAGTGGAAATGTTTGTGGTGAAAAAAGATATCACATTTCAGACTAAAAATTGCGTATCACCGTTCGAGGAGATTTTGGAAAATCAACGCGCTAAATGTTCTTCTCAAAAGCTCTATAAATTAAAAACAGCGACGCCTTAAAATATGCAAACACAAAAAAGTAGGAATTGCAGATAAAGTGAATTTGTATATTTTTAGGCGTCGTAACTTTTCATAAACATTGACGCGAGAAGTTTTTTCCAGATTCCATTGGATGGAAGAATAAAGGGACGTTGAAAATTGTTAAAATTGCTTAAAAAATATTCTCAAAAATCAACGCGATTTTTTAGCCGGTTGAAACTTGTACTTTATTAGGCTAAAATTATATGGCCTACAAAGCTGCATACCCAAATTTTTTAAAGATTCAGATTAAAATGTTGAAATTTTGATGAAAATTTGTTGAATTTTCCTTAATTTTATATAAAGTTTCAAACTGTGATTGATATGTTTTTGGGTAAAGCTTGGCCGATATTTTTATAGAAAAATAACAAAAACCAATTGTTGTGTTTTTTCTTAGGAGGTCACACTCTAAATATTAATGCACAACAAGCACTTGGACGAAACGAAAACACCATTAAAGTGTTTTCACAAAATTACGACGTACATACAAAAAAATAAAGTAATTTGTAAAATTCGCAAAGCAATTGTATTACGTCAACTGTTAGGCATTTTTCTATGCCTTGCTAGCCTTGAACCCAAACTGCTCAAATTAAACGAGAAAAATGCCGCCTGCTAAACCAGATGATTTTCAAAAATATTCGTATCATAAATATGCGGATGCCAAAGCAAAGTGACACTTAGGACGAACTCCACAAGATTCTTTTCTTTGTGCTCATAATCTTTTTCGTCATGCTATCCATACATTCATTATACAACTACATATGTACATACATACATATGTACATGCAGACAAAAATAATATAGCGCAAACGTTTTGTGACCGGCAAAGCAATTTTGATTTTTGCTTCGAATATTTGTATGAATATAAAGAAAATTGCCAAAAGAGCTGCGGCAAAGCGGAAAGCAAAGACACAGCAATTGAAATGTCTTAGCCAGAGGAAATGAAAGAGAGCAATGCAAATACTCGTAGAAGAAAGTGAAAGGGAAATTTCCAGTTGACTATTATATGCGTGGTTGGATGACTGCGCTATTGCGCCAGTTTGGCGCTTAAGGCGGGCGTCATAGATACTCGGCATATGGCTGAGTGAACAAATAAATATGTACCACCAACTTAAATTTATGTCCTTACAAAGATGTAACATATACCACAGTGCATACATATAAGATGATGCATATTTCTTTCGGAGTATGTTTACATTTACAATGTCAAAGTGTATTTTGGTGCGCCAATTGCCGACGATGGATGTAAAAAGCGTTAAAGCGTATTGAGGTCAAGAGGAAAGGTCAATAATGAAATGCGAAGTAGTGAAAGCTGGCGTAGAAAGGGCAGTAAGTTCAGAAAGTTGAAAGCAGCGAGTGAAGTGTTGGCAAGGAAATTCATAGTACTTTTACTTAGCGCTGCGGATTAAAATGTTAAGTGATCTCACTTCATACATAAGTGACTAAGTACAAGTAAATACGGTAACGGCAAAAAAATATTGAGGAATACAAATACATGAAGAATGTTATTTAAATATTGTGCGGTGGGGTCATTAATACATAATTGTAAGATTATGTAAGTTTTCTGAATAGTTAATGCTCATTTCCATAGAAGCCTTCAAACTTTGTCATTTTTTGAGTACTATCAAATTTGGAGGTTATGCAATTGAATCACTGGCCAAAAATAACTATTAAATACCAAGATTTTTATTGTTACATTATTAAAAAATCGTTACTTTTGGATTTTTTTTGCGATAATTTTTAACCGTTGTAATTGAGATTGCTTTTTTATGTTTATCAAAAATAATGATCGGAAAAATAAAAATAAAAAACGATTAAATTTTATTGGAAAAATCTATTGTTAACGCTTAAATTATTATTATTGTTATATGGATAATGACCATTGCGTAATGGTTGTAGTTTTGGTAGTGGCAACGGTAATGGTGAGGGTAATTGAAATAATAATGGTGGTGGGAATGGTAAAATTAATGGTAATGGTAACATTTAAATAGTGATGGTTATTCCATTGGTACTCGTGATGGCTATGCTATGGTAATGGTATTGTTAATGGTAATAGTAGTCCTGATGGTAATGCTAATGGTAAAACTAATAGTAATGGTAATTTTGATTGTAATGGTAATAGTATTGGCAATTGGTATTTGTAATGGTTTTGGTGATGGTATTGGTAATGATAGATACTTATAATGCTTAGCCTTGATTGGAAGCAAATGTTTTTTTTAAGAAATACTACTGATCTTCTTCGAAGTTGGAGTGCGCTTCCTGAATTTATTTATAATAAGATAAGACTACATTCAATGGAACCAATTTCATATAGTTGGACTTTGGAATTCTTCAAGTTCAAGGAATGGATTGAAAAATTTATGAAAATATTTTGAAAGCGCTCTATGCGTCTAATATGCGTAACGTGGTACGGTATCCAAATGAAGGCGGCCATCGCAAGCATAGGTCTTACAAAAACGTTGTACAAAGTCTTCAGAGTATATGGGTCTGAAAAAGATAGACTCTTACGCTGAACAAAAGCTAGCATAATATAAGATTTCGAGAAAATGCAATGTAACAGTAATACTATTTAAAGAAAATTCCGATATATGCATACTCGTGGGTAAAGGAATAAGCATTCTAGTGAAAGTAGCATGATAACAGTTATTCACATTCAGAGACAGACGATTCCGAGTACACCAAGTGTGTAGCTTATTAAGCTCCATTATGCAAGTCCCTAATTGTAGCGAATATCTTTAGTTCGTCCACATATAGTAGAAATTCAGATGACGATAAACAAGAACCGATGTCATTAATAAGAATAAGAAAAAGAACAGAGGACCCAATCTGCTTCCTTGAGGAACCCCAGACGTCGCAATAATTGGTTCAGAGCAGATATTATCGAAAGCAACCACGCAATGACTTTCACTGAGGTAGGATTTAGTCCACTCAAAGGAAATAGAATGAAAGCCAAGTTTACTTAATTTAGCTACTAAAGCCTTGTGAAAGACTCTATCGAACGCTTTCGAAAAGTAGGTATAAATTGTATCGACTTGATGACCTTCTTGAAAGGCGGCAAAACAAGCTTCCGTAAAAACCGCAAGAATGGAAACTGTTGATCTACCTCTGAAAAGACCACTTAAATTGATTGGAAAATTGGAAATTGGATTAGATTGGAAAGCAGACGCCGTTTCATGCCATTATATAGTCGAAGCGAATGCCATGTATCGTGCCCAAGCTTTTTATACTCGTATATGCAACATATATTTGCTCCGGCTTAGGCCTTCACATTAGTCTTGTATGTACGTATGTATGTAAATACATATATGTACATACTTTTAATGCTTCATGCTTAATGTGCAAACCAAAATAAAAACCATTAGCCAAGAAGAACATTCTCAACTCAGCGATTCTTATACATACTCGCATTCCAGCTTCAAATTAATTTAGCACCCATTGGTATCTATCTCAAGCATTCACAGTAAACCCAAAATAAATTGACCTCCCCTTGCACTTAATACAGATTATCTTATGTGCAACATATGTAGCAAGTTGAAAACCTTTTTACCAATTTCTTTCTATCCTTTCCTCATCAGATATGAGCGCGCAGTCTGTTATTCCCCCAAAGCCCGCAAAGTTACTCATACGCCATGGAGAACTTCATCTAAAGCCAATTATTTAGTTGCTATTATACATGCATAAATCCATGCAGACATAGAACTTTACAAAAGGCCAATTCTTGTGTGTCTGTACGTACATATGTATATGAATGTGCATTTGAGTGACACAGCATCACACATGATTAGCTCACAAAAGCCAAGCTGTTACCCATTTATTGGTGGCTTGGAAAGGCAGTAAAATCAAAACCACTACCAAGCCACCACACTTGGTATGAGTACTCGTACTAGGTTGACAGCATTGAAGCGCGCAACGTATTTCGATGGCGTTGTTGACCTTGTGGTTGCCGCCGGTGATAAAACATAGCACACACACACACACACACACACACACACACACTGTCACAATACAGTGTGGTATGTTTACATGTGTCTTTAGATGCGGTGTTCGAGTGCGCTTTTTTGAATATGTTTTAATTCAGTTTGCGGTTGTTCTCATTTCGCCGCATTTCGCTAACCGCACCACCGCTTTGACAAGTCAAGTGGGACAAATTATTGGTTTGTTTTAGGACTTTTGTTTGCTTTTACTAAATACATATGTAAGTATATAGTGTGTTTAAGCGTATGTGTGCTCACTTGAATGCTTGCATACATGTGTTTGTTGGTGTGAATATGAGCGCATGTAAAAAATATTTGTTCATTACATTATAGTAGTTGTTGTTCGCATAAATATGTATGCGCACTTACCCTGCAGGAAATGTATCTAACTATAAATTAACTTATATTTGATTAGGAAGGAACTAAATGTCACTATTATCTGTATATTTTATTTGAGGAAAGCTATGTATGTACATACATACATATGTTTGTATGGCGCTGGACGTGAAATAGTTAAGGGTGGTTACCTCTGCATTAGCTGTCAACTAAGTTGTAACTAACTACTTCTGGACATAAGATATCAATAAGAAAAAAAATATGTTTTCAATTATTTTTACTTATTTATTTATTTACAACTTTTATTAAAAAATCAGAATTTAACAATTATTTTTTTACTTATATTTAATTACGTCTTAAAAAACAGTTTTCTCTGATTTTTATTTTATAAATCCAAAATAACAATTATTTTTGATTTCTATCTAAATAATCTGCAAATAACCATTATTGAAGACTTTTATTTACAAAAGCCATCAATATTAATCAGTCACTGACTTTTATTTTTTAAATCATACTTTTAAAAGTCATTTGTAAAAGTCTTAGAAAACTTTGGTTCTCCAACACCTTCTTAACTGCGAGAAATGATAATTACTATTATACGTTTGATTTAAAAAATAACAGTCGGTGACTGATTTTTATTAATGAATTTTATAAATAAAAGTCTTCAATAACTCTAAGACATATAATATAAAAATCAAAAATAGGTGTTATTTACACATTATTTAGATAGAAATAAAAAAAAAAATTTGTTATTTTGGATTTATAAAATAAAAATCAAAAATAATTGTAATTTTTTTAATTTTTCATAAAAATTATAAATAAAAATTTATTTTCAAATTTGATGCTCGGTGAAAAAAGAAATCGATTGATATGTATCACTTAGTTGCACAACATTTTCTCCATAGTGAATTTTTCAATGACAGTTTTCATCAATAACTGTTATGTTCGGTCCCTGCTTTATTTAACATTACATATTTGTCTCACTACAAGTGGGTTATTTTTTATCGATTGATAATTGTTTCTGCAGGGTATGTATACAAATACGTTTGTAAGCATGTGTGCTGATAATTTTTCGGTCGAGCTGTGCAGCGTTCAAGCACTTAATTGACATTTAACGCCAACGGCGGCCGCTGTGTCAAAACGTTGTAATTAGTTAAAACGATACTAATTACAGAGTATATTTAGGTGTGCATAGCCAGGACATAATTATAAAAGACACATAAAGAAATATTTGCCTTTAAAAAATGGTATTTAACTTTAGAAAAATGAAAACAGCCGAGCTGTAGCTTTCATTGATATCGAAAGATTATAAAAATTATTCGATGATTTAGCTGAGTTGACAGCAGAAACTCAAAGAGTTGTATGTACAGTCTTAAATTTTTTTAAATAATTTGAGTGCAGCCCGATGACCTCCATTGGATCCGAAATTTTCTAGCTAGTTATACTAATGCTGGAGCTCAAAATTCTTAGAAGTTACTCTAAGATTGGCATTTGATTCGGAACCAAATGGAATTTCATATGCCTTAAAAGCAGGGACCGCAAATAACCGTTAGATATCGATATTTTAATAATTTAGATCACTGCATATTCCTGTTTTTTATTTTTATGCTTGCGATCAAGATGAATTGTGAAATTTTGATTTTTATTGCGTGGAAATGGACCTTTTTTGGAGTGAAGGCTCAGCCGTATGCAAAATTTGTCGCTTAGGAGCTTACTGTGGCACGCTCACACCCAAAAACAGTTCTTGCTCCACCTTGGTATCGCCTATCACATTCTGGGTCTAAATACTCGAGTGACTGAGATATCTCAGACATTTGTTCTGCATGCTGGATCCAAGGTTTCGAAAGCCATGCGGAGACCTGAAACAGAGGAGGAAGGAATAGAATGATGACACCTAAGGCTTCTTATATGAATAACTCTCCGTGCTCACCACGCAACTCCTTAAGCAACTGATATCAACATGATATCATGCAATGACCAGTTAGAATCCCACCAATAGCAAAAGTTCAGGTAATCATCACATCTCCGGGTTGAAGCGTCGTTTACTCTGAGAAATGATTTATTTCGTAGCACTTGCTGGCGCTTTGATGGCTTTAAGAGCCAAAAATCTGCCCATTCCTGTTCTAAACGGATCTTCTCTGGATCCGAGTTACCTGAGAAGTGAACATCGAAGAGCATACGAAGAGACTCCACGCTGCTCAGCGCCCAGTTTCCGTTGTTGTACCTGATGTATTTCAGGGAGAACGGGAATGCTAGAAAGAACCCATCTAAGCCTATAACATTCTTTGCTACCTTCCAGGAAGATGCAATATTTCCCAGAATTCTTCAAAATCGTTTTTTAAAAGAATACCAGTTCATATAAGTATGTAATTTCCATCCCCAGTTATTGCTGTCCATACCAAAGCAAGAACGCAAAAAATTAAGCTCAACCAGCCACACAATGCAATCTTATTAAAAACCCATTGAGCTGTTGAGAATAACAATAGCAGTGATGTCGTACATAGATGACTTGATGGTTGCGACATTTTGCGACAAAAAACGAAGAAGAAAAATCAAAAAAGTCAGCAAAAGCGAATTGTAGCCATTCGGCTTATATTGTAAGTAGCTTGGCAATTTTTGCTGAGCTATAAATTTTGGTTGCGTTCGAGCGCCGTGAAACGTGTCAGTTGTGCAAATTGATGGAGAAGCAATACACATGCATATTCTTGTTTAAGTATGTCCGTTTGTAATGCACATACATACATACATACATACATATATGGCCAATTACTTTTGCTACTTCTACTTTCATACTGAATCTGGGGGGGCCAAAAATAAGGGCATTTTCAGCATACATTTTTTTGGATGCCCCGATTCGTTCTTCCAACTCATTACAATGGCCTTTGTATGCAAGGAGTGCACCATAAAGTTACGAAAGCTTCGAAAAATTTCTACTCGGAATTGTGGAATTAGCAAATCACTCACATTCAAATGACAGGCGAACGAACGCTGAGCAAGCATATCAAAAATTTATAAACCAATCAGTTTGTAAGCAGTTCGAGGCAGCCATCGCTACCTGCACAACAGAAGCGAATCGGCAATATTGGCAGAAAGAAAAGATGCTAATGGTGGTCGTTGTTCAATGACAGCCATTTTTTTCCTTTTTCTCTCGTGTGTTTGTGCACCTTGCATGTGGCACGTGGATTGATTGTGAGACAAACTTTTGCAGGCCGTACCCTGTGTTCGAAATATATGTATTTCTGCTACACACATACTAAGATATAAAGAAGTCAGGTGTTAGACAAAGGATGTTTTTGCCACTATTAGCTTTTACATGTGAACAAAGTACAGTGCTGAACAAAAGTATTGGCACAGTGAATTTCTCTCAATATATGGAACATTTTTTTTATTCTGATTTATTTTCAATAAATTCTTGTAAAAATATAGTGCATTCTACGCCAAAAAAAAAATATAAAAATAAAATCTCTAAATTTTTTGCAAAAACTCAGGAAAATTCAATAAATTTGCACACGAATTTGCAACTATCTATTAAAAATTTTTCGAAAAGTTCTAGGTATGCAGTTTTATAGCCTATACAATTTTAGTATAAGCAGGCTTGAAGTTGCAAGAAAATCGCGTTGATTTTTGGCAAATTTCTACACACAGGTTCTTGCATATATGTATGTATGTTGGAAATTATTTTTTGTATGGAGAAAATGAGCAACACCTTCCACTAAAAAAATTGCCAAAAATCAACTCGATTTTCCACTTTGCACTTTCGTGAGCTTTGCAAAAAGTTTGGAGATTTCGTTTTTTGGTGTAGTATGTACTACATATGTATATTTTAAGAAAAAATTATCGAAAATAATTTAGAATAAAGAGCTTTGCATATATTGCGAAAAATCCACTGCGCCAATACTTTTGTTCGTCACTGTATGTATATACCATGCGCATATGTACATATGTATATAAACTGAAATGTAATTTCGCTTACAAAATCACATTATTTGGTATTCTTTGTCAACTGTGATTTGTTGCAGTCATTTTTTCCTGCAAGTTGAAATGTACTCGTGTCACTCATACGCCCTGTCCTCCTTTCGATTTGTTTATGTGCTTGTACATACATATGTACATATGCCGTACATCCATACGTGCATACACTATTTAATATATCAGATTGCACGATAATTTTGATGGTCGTATCATTTAACTTTTGCCCAGCAGGTGTTTTTATTTCATTGCTTTGTTTCTACCATCAGTATCGAGTTGCAGTAATGCCATTTGTTGCTTTTCATAACAGAAAATGAATTCGTTGTAAATAAATAGATAAATTGTCGCGAGAGTAATATAAAAAGCTTACCACTGCTGCGTATTGTAGAAAACGCATAGCAAAATAATACATACATTCATTTCGGAAATTTTGTATTTCATTCTGTGTTAAGCAGCCAGCTTAGGAGACCATTCACTAATTGCCGCAGTGCCACGAGGGGTCTATCTCTGGACCATTGCCGTGGAACATTTGTGAACGATGTCTCAATAGTGGTCTCAGGGAAACCAAGGTGGTGGCGTTGGCGGTGGTCTCTCATACATACTTGCAACTCACAAGGCAGTCGCAAAAGACCATGAAATGTGGCAGTTGCAGCTGGAAGGAGTGTGATAAAATCAGAATTATTGGGATACTGGGTAGACTATCGTCTATGTTTCGGTGATCATCTTAACTCCGGCTATGATAAGGCCGCGATAGCAATTCTAACCTCTTTCAGATCGACAGCAAATATTGGCGGACCAATGGCAGCAGTCTAAACACAACTACTGGAATGGATAGTGAGATAAATATTTCTATATGGAGCAGTATTTAGTTTGGTTTGACGCATTGAAGCGTATTTACAGGCTATGAATTGACACAACCACATACAAAACGATGTTGAAGCACATAACACCCGTCATATCTGGACTGAATCCACACGAGTTCTTAACTAACGAAATGGTCGAAAATAGAGAAGTTAGGCACAATAGAAAGGAAAACCGGCACAGACGAGAAAGGCAACGCAACATATCCCAATGGCAAGTATGATGAGATAATACAATGAAAGGAAGATTTTATCGCCAATATTGATGTACATATGTATGTGTTAGCACGTACTTAGTCATCAAAGTAACCCATTTCGCGGCTACGTGGAGTACCTGCTCTTTACAAGTCCTCGGCTCACGTTCTGAGGAGAAAACTCAATGGAAATTTTTAAGTAATTAATTATTAATCATTAAAAAGGTGTCAATAATGGTATTTAATCATTAAACGGCTAACCAAAAAAAAAAAACTTTAATTAACAATCATTATGATTATTGATAATTATTAACCAGCTCTGGTACGAATACATAGCCGCTGCTCTTTGAGAAATAGCAAGGCGTAAAAAACGCATTAAAAACAATAGAATTACGAAAGTACTTAAAGTACTTACTTTAAAAGCGTTTTATTGCTTATGCTTCGAGTGATATTCTTGTGCTTGTGCTGCCGTTACTTTATTGCTTCCACGTATATTTTTTAACAACACTGTTATTTTGCGGTATTTTTTTTTTTTAAATTTGGCTTGATAATGAGTATCTCTAAATTTAGAAAAAATTTGAAATTATTTTTACCTACATACTTTCATGCAGAGACATGCAGGGTCAACAAGCTCGAAGTGTGGAGAATATTATGATTATTATTTTTTTTTTTAAATATCCTCTATAAATCTTAGTGCACTTCTCAAATATTTCATAAAGTTGATCTGTGCCATAAAACTGTGTTTAGTCTTTACCATAAAAACAAGGAAAAGTAGAATACATCCTTTCTTATTATCAGCAATTTATTCCTTTCCTCGACTCCAGCAGCCACTTAGGTTATTTGTTATCAACCAAATTTTGTCTCCAGTGATTTTTAAATTGTTTATCCCTGTCTTTCTTTCCGATGTGGGGTGAGCATTACTGTCACCCCTTTCGCATTGACCTTGACAAAGGGAGTTGATAATTCCGGATATTTAGACTGGTCATTGATTTAACAACTTCAGCAATTCGCTTAATTTTCAAACACACATACCTCTTCCATCGACTCAGTCGACAAATTTGTGCTTTACAAATAAAAGCTTTAAAAAATCCTTTCACAAACGTCTAGTATTTTAAAGAGTTCTGCCATGAAAATATGTATATATTCAAATACCAAATTGTAGAGTACTTCTACATATAAATTATCATATGCAAATTCTTAGCTTGCCACCCTTGAGTTACAGCTTCGGCGTCGAGCAATCGTCGTAAGGAAATACATTTGTATTTGCATAAATATTCGGACGTGCTTTTATTTAAATAACAGTGTCAGCTTGCATATTCTTAGTAATTCTGCCAAATCTATTTTTAGTTGGAGAAACTATATGAATGCAATAACAATGCCGACAACCTTGGCTGCGCTAAATTGGAATATGTCCAAAAATGTCCATAATGATGGCAACTTTGTTTCGGTTGACTGAAAAATGGAGATTTCACAAGGACATTGAAATATTTTTATTGCCAATTTCCTGTTAGTAATTTTATGCATAATTTTTTGTCAGTAATTTTGGTGGATATTTATATAGTTAGTATAAATTGTGATGAGGTCATATTAAAGTTATATGGAATTAACGAACAGAAAAAATAATATGTGAACCAGACTTGTAAAGGTGTTCCAAACACTAGTAGATAAGCTTGTAATTTTATTGTGCCTCCGGGCAGCATATCAATTTTATGAAAATAATCTCCATTGCAAAATTGTAACTGGCGTTTGTAAGTGCTTAAGGCACATAACAATTGTCTTGTTTTTTTTTTTTATTAATTGGGTTGCTGAATTGAAAAAGGAGATGTTTTTAAATTTGTGGATACCCATGAAAACTCACTAAATATCCGCGTGGAAAAGTAATAACATTCTTTTTTTACCATAATGGAAGGTTAAAAATCCGTAGGTCTTGAAAACTTCGCTACTAAAATCACCATTTTGTAATGCTTGGACTTCGACAAATAAGTGCGAATGAGGATAAAAAAAAACTCTACAAAACTACAGACCAACAACAAACCACCCCATGCGAAATTGCCTTCTTAAAGAACCGTTCTTGCTATGTTTAACGCCTGTATAAAAGCGAATTAAAGATTTCATATTTTTTGAACTACTTCTGAGCGGAATAAAAACCGTGCTATAATAAGTACATTTAGAAAAACTGCGTTCCGACACGGCAACTCGAGTAGCTTAGTATCGGCATTTTCTCTTTTTTTTTTTGTCCAATGAACGAGAGCACAAAGCGTGCACGAGCAACTCGGTGCCTTTTCCCTTTCATCGCCGCTCTCTCTGTCTCTCCACAAATCTTTGAGTTGCCGCAACAAAAGTTGCCGTGTCTAAACCCAGTCAAAGCAGCCTCGTCCTATTGGGATTGTGACTTGTGTAGTTCTGCCATCGCTAAGCACGCATTTCAGCGTTAAAACTCCTCACGCTAGCTAGCATGTCCTGTTTATACGTATTATGTACTCTAAGCAGCTTTCGATCGACATCATTGTTTGCTTATGACACGTGACACGAAACTTGAATATCTCAGCACATTTACTCCACCGACAATGACACCGCGCTAATGGCACACGTACGCAGCGAGCCGTGTCGAGCAGGTTGTTTATTTTCTGCAGTTATAACCATACTAAATATCTTATATTAAAAAAAAACAAAACATGATTCATTCATATGTATGTATGTATATGAACATTAGACCGTACAACCGAATAAGTAAACAAAAAAGTTCGCCTACATCCCTGAGTCTAAAGTATTTTTTGCAATTTTTGCAAACTTTGTAATTTGGAAAAAATTTTTTTTGGCGGAACCTAGAGGTCGTTTTTTTAATTTTTCGGTCTCCCTAAATAAGGCAATTTTTTTTTTAATAATTCTATTGGAATAATTGAAATATTTTTTTGGCAAAAGTTTAATGATTTTTGGCATTCGAGTGCTATGTTGGGGGGATAAGAACAGAGGTCTGATGGGTGAGTACTTGAGGCCAATTAATTTCGGAACAAAAAAATTTTTTTCTTATATTTTAAGACCCGACTGTAAATGCGGAAGATATGTCGAAAAATGTAAAAAGTCAACGCCTACGCTCAGCAAAAAAAAATAATAATTGTTTTGAAATTGTCATGCAAAAATACTTTAGGCTCAGGGTTGTACAGGGAATTTTTTTTTTTGGTACACTCTAATGTATATGTATGTACTCGTATTATGCATAACTTATTCAAAATACGTATGTTTATAGCGAAATACTGACTTCTTGAAAATTTCAGGATCTTTGAAGATCAGTTGGAGATATGTACATATGTATAGATAAAGTTAGGAAAAAATGTTTATAACTTTTTGGTTTAACGATTTTTTTTCTTATTTTAAAATTCTGTATGTTTTATTTTTCGAATTTTTGTTACTATATATGTATAATCGTTTTTGAGATATTAAAAAAATAAACTTTTTTTTTTCGATATGGCAATTAGGTTCATTTAAAGGAGCTCTGCATACAATTTTCCATATCGGAAAAATGCTGACTTATTCCCTTTGGTTACTAACCCATTCATATACAGTGACTCGAACAAATGACCACGCGTTGATTTTTTTTTTAAATATTTGTAATGTTTTTCGAGCTAATTTTTTTTTGTTATTTTTCTATAAAAATACCGTCCAAGCTTTAACCGATGTCATAAACCATTGTTTCAAACTTTATACAAAATTTAGGAAAATGCAACAAATTTTCATCAAAATCTCAACTTTTTATTCTGAATCTTTAAAATATTTTTGGGTATTTAGTTTTATAGCACATACAATTTTAGTCTAATGAAGTGCAAGTTTCAAGTTTTTTTCGAATTTTTGCACTTTTTTCCATACGAGCGTGAATTTCTTACAAAATAAAATGCCGGAGACCGTTAGCAGCAAAATTTCAAAAAATTAACGCCAGTGTTTTTGTAAAATGCACTTGTTATATTAAAAAAAAAGTCGAAAAAGTAGTCTAAAAAAAATCTCAAAAATGAATGCGATTTTTAGCTAGTTAAAACTTGCAAAAACGTTCTAAAAATTTGGAATAAAAAGTTGAAATTTTGATGAAAATTTTTTGAATTTTCCTTGGACATTACGAATATTAAAAAAAAAATTCAACACGTGGTAATTTGTTTGAGTCACTGTACACATATAACATAAATGCATATGCATGTAGGTGGTATGCTATTAAAATGCAATGCATTTGCACCAGTTTGATCTCCAAATTTATTTTTTCTCGATATTACCTTTGACGGTGTCAACAAATTGGTTTTTATAAATACACGAAGTCAAACATATTTTCTGACGTGTGTGGGTGACATCAAGGTTAAATAAAATGTTATTCCAACACAATTTTCATACTAAAATGTATGTATGTATGTGTTCATACCTACCCAGTACGGCATAGCTCAACCAATTTCTCAGAAAAAGTAATTTATTTCTGCTTATTTAGCAACTTACTTCAAATTAATGTATAATCACCTAGCAACCTCCTTGAGATAAACTACATAAATGCTTACACTTTTGATATCTTTGCAAATAATTCAATATTAGTAGAAAAATCATTTAACTTTGAGCAGTTAACTAGTTCAGCATTTCATACTAAGTAATTTTAAATTGATTGAAAAGACATCTGCAAATATATGTATCACATATTTTTAAATTTATATTTTTACAAAGTGCACACAATTCAAATTGAATATTTGAAAGCACATTTACATGGCTGGCTATAGCTGATCGTGAAGAGAAGCCTGCTGTTACTTGTTAACTTCCAGAAGGTACGGGTTCGAATCTCAACGGCAACAACATGTAAAAATGATAATAATTTTTTTTTTTTTTTGTGTCTTGGAAATATGAAAAAGCATCTGTGAAGTGCCGAACGAAAGCGTATTCAAACGAAATATACTGATTTTAAAGTACTTTACGCCAAATGCATTTTAAAGCAGTTGAAATCAAATGCAGTGTCGGATGATTGAGTGCTTCCTAGGACATCGCCATGTTAAAGTAAACAGTTCGTTCCAAGGCAGAAAATCAGATCTTCAATTAGTTGTGGTGGGTAAAGAACTAGTTGTATATCAATATGTAAACTAGTTTCTTTCCATACTGGGTATGAATGTACGTCGCCACGTGTGAGACTTAAATACATACACATTTGAATTGAATTAAAGCGAAAAACTAGTTTTGGTGTTAAATTCCAAATTGAACTCCTCCGCTGCCATGAAAATTTAGTAATTTATTTATTGAACTATGTATGTACATACTTAGAAGTCACGCATGTGATCCATATGCAGATTTCTTCCTTTCAATGGAATAAAATATGAACGAGTAACTAATGAGATATATACAACATAATATTACTCCCAGTGAATGATTTATATCCATTTATAAATTTGTAAAACGCAGTTTCATTCATAATATATGAGCTAATATATCTTTTACTTATTGTTAAATACAAATTATATCATTACAGTATTTTAATGGCATTTGTAAATTTCTAAATGATTTATGGTCTGCCCAAAATGTAATTTGTTCACACAAGTATTTAGAATTTGATGATTGAGTGCGATTTTGAATTCATTCTACACAAATACATAGTTGCATATGTATATACAGTGGTCGTAAGAATTATAGCCGCATCACATTTTGACAAGTTTTAACATAATATTTTTTGTTATTTAATTTTGGTTATTTTTTTATAAAAATATAGTTCATTCTTCATCACATTTTGACAAGTTTTAACATAATATTTTTTGTTTTTGTTATTTTATGGCCTTATAACAATTATGTTCAAAAATTTTTATGAGCTTGAGGCCGTTTTTAGTGAAAACTTATTGTGGAAAAGCAACAATAATTTGAAAAAATGGTAGAAGTGATAGCTATTTCGGAAATCACCACATTTCCTCATCAGACTTCTTTCAGTAGAATTCGAACCGACAATCACCACTGACTCAGCCAGTTGCCTACGCACTGTGCTAAGTTTGTCTTGTTAATTCTTGTTGCTTATTTTCCACTATTTCACTTTGCTAAGCCAACTACAATCAAGCGCAGCTATTCCGCTGCAATTCACTTGATCATGTGGTTGTTGGTTTTGTTGGTTTTTGTTAATATTTCTATTATTAGAATGTTTAACTTTTAGGTGTACTCGTCCTTAAGTTATTTGTTTTTGTTATTTTATGGCCTAACAAGGCAAACTTAGCACAGTGCGTAGGCAACTGGCTGAGTCAGAGGTGATCGTCGGTGCGAATCCTACTGAAAGAAGTCTGATGAGGAAATGTGGGGATTTCCGAAATAGCTATCACTTCTACCATTTTTTCAAATTATTGTTGCTTTTCCACAATAAGTTCATCAATAATCACTCATATAATAGTCAATTAGGTGTTGCCATGATAAAAAAAAATAGGAAGGTGGAACCGCTGAGAGGAATTTTTCAAATTCTTGACGTTTGCAAGCAATTTAATTTTAAAATTTTACACACACATTCTTTTTTTCAATCTCAAACAACAACAACTTTGAACAACTCCTTTTTTTTACTCTCAATTTTATACGATTTGGAAATGTTGGCAAACTTCAAAAAAAAAATCATGGCCGACGCATTGAGAGAACGGTTTTATCTTACTATGCTTTTATCAAGGGTGTAGCTTTATCAAAATGTAGAATTGTTGAGTACTTTATACTCAAATTTAAACAAGAAAGAACATTTTTTCTGTACAAATGTCCCACCCGTGACGGTGGAAGCTCCCATCTGCAGATTAGCTATGTATCACCGCAGACATAGATTTGGTGGCCGCGCTACCTATCGAGCTTTCTGCAGCAGAGCAGTTAGCTAGCTAAATAAGAAAGTGAAAGCGACATTTTGCAATTAGTAAAGAGTTAACGATGAATAACCACGACCGTTACAAGCGAAAGCAAAAGCCATTTTCCCCATAATTTAGGGGTGCCTAAAAATATACTACACTAACAAAACTAAAATTTTGCGCTTACTAAATTTTAGCATTAAACTATTTACATTTATTTTCTTTCAAGTATGTAAATATGCAGGAGCAAGGTTTGCATTGGCGTTGCCTTAATTTAAAATTTGTAAAGCGGAAATATTATACGGAAAATGAAACTTTTTGTCTGGTATGTACAACGTAGTGTTTTTGTAGCATACTTGCTGCTGCGCAAACTTTTTATAGATAGTTTTCCATTTTATCTTTTTTTTCATAGTTTCCTGCAACTATTTTTATACAAAATTCGTGTTTATCTAAATTTTGAGCGAAAACTTTCTCTCCTACGCTTAAATGCGGTGACACATTGCTGTAGATATGACGTAACTGTTACATAAGCGCAAATGTTCATACTTACTTATACATATACAGGAATGTTCAGGGGTTACATACATATGTACATTCGTATCAGTACATTTTTAGTGAATTGGGGAGTTTTTTTTTTATGGTTATTTCAAAAATGAAGTCGCTTTTTTGCACCGGTTACCAATTTTGAAAAATCCGAATTTTTAGTACCGGTTACTGATTTCGTAAAAAGCGGAGTGGTACCGCCCATTTTTTTAAATGTATGTATAAAGAGCAAAAACGAATTTGAAAATTTTTGAACAAATGTTCTTATGGTTTATTCATATTAAATTATTAAAAATTTTTAAGAATTGGTAAGCGGTACTAAAATATCTGATTTTTCGCAGTTAGTAACCGGTAGAAAAAACCGATTTAATTTTAGAAATCACCGTGAAGTCCTCGTCATAGGAGTAAAGTTTCAACAAATTACGACCACTTCTTGCATATTTCTACATTCGTCCATTTGTGCGTCCGTGCTAGTGGCAGGGTTGCGGTAATTCGCAATAGATTTAAATTTTTTTCAGGTACACCTACATACAAACATATGTATAGAGACACATTGACACACATTAGCATATGCGTTTTCTTAAATTGAATATACCTATGATGAGAGATACGAAAGCAGCCAAATAGACAATCCTGAAATTGAAGTAAAACGGTAACAGTTGAACCGAAAGTGGCCTCTTCACTCGCGGAAGGATTATCTTTTTTCAGTACTTAAGTTTAAATTTAATTTTAGTCCTTTAAATGAGAAAAATATATTTTATGATTTTACGCAAAGCACAAAAAATCACACTTCCCTGCTCTACTTCAATCAAAAGAATACAGAACAAAGCGAACTTAAGTAATAGCAAAAAAATTATCTCCAGCGCACAGAAGTATGCTACAATGAATATATTTTCGTTCCATTTAGAGAAAATTTAGCAGGTGACGTTATTTGTAAATATGTTCTTAGGCTTATTTTGTTGTCATGTCGCTTGTCATGGCCCGCAAACAGTAATAAATCATTGTTGTATGCGCAAGCCAACAAACAACAAAAAGTGGCAAAATAAAGCAGCTAAAAATTTGTACGCCCTAAATTTTAGATGCTTTAATAAATGTAGCCTGTGTATGCATATATTTACTAAATATAGTATATACTTTGCTTACAGATATTCAGGCAGCATACAATTTCAGTCGAGCAAATAAATTTTACTTAAAAAAAGCTGCGAATTAAGAGCGCACTGAAAATAATAAAATGACTGCAGCTGTGAAAATTTCAAGGTGAGATATATGAACAATGGCTTCAAACATATTTGATGTTCGCTGCAGACTGAAAAAAAAAAAAAATTTTGTAAAATGTAGGCTACTTAGTCACGTTTATCAACTTTCGCCATTCTCTCTGGCTTTCCGGCATCGAGAAGACAACCCATTGTAAAATGACCCCTGCCGCTGTGTACTAAAATTTCAAGAACTAAATTACTTATTTCGCATGCAGTGTGTTTACGCCTTAAAGTATATTATTTATTTATATTATTTTGGACTAATTTTACACTCTGCCGCGGTGGTTGAGTTAAGTATGCAACAGAGGTCAAATTTATATGTTTTTCTTCGTTTTAATAATTCAGTTTGTGAGTGTGTTTGTAAAAGTTTGCATGTACAATTATTCATATATATATTTATATAAATACGTACTACTTATATATACCTACATATGTACATATACATACATATGTAAAGGAAGGACTTGTTCGCTGCCGATTCCACACACTTTCCTCCAATCAATTTTAGCTGACCGCAAGAAATCCCAAGGCAGCTGTCATAAAACTGACAACACCTTCTCTGTATGTACATATGTATGTACTTTAAGCTATACATATGTATGTGCACGTATGCATGCGTTGAGCAAATACACAAACGGTCAAAGATAGTGTAAATAACATTTCTGTATAGTATGTAAGTTTTATGTATAAATGTATAATGATGTGAAAATGAGAAACAGGGCTTAACGCAAGGTTACATGTCTATCCATTCCAATGGAATGATTTATCGAGCAGCTAAACAATACTAAGAGTTGATTACCGAGTCGAAAAGTTGATGACAAAAGCTGTAAATATATCGATAAACTTTTCGATAACAAGCTCGATGAGAGTACCTATTACGATATCGAAAAATTTATGGAAAATATTTCATTGATAATTTCGAAAAGACATATCGGTAAGAAAATCGATCGGATGCATTCTGCTACTCTGTATGAGCATAGATTGATGCCAGGTTAGATAACCTCCTATTTTATCAAATTCAATCCATGGAGTTTTAAATATTAAACTTGATTTCATATTGTTTCAAGCATTCATGTAAAGCAAAACTGAGACTTAAATAATATTTTAGACATAAAGGTTCAAGAAAAATGCCAAACAATCGCAAGCTCTTAACAAATCTCGCTATATCCCGGATAAGCCCGAAAAACCATAAAACTCTCGTAAAAACATAAAGATTTCTAAAAGTTACCGAAAAAGTCTCGAGAAGATCTTTAAAACTCTCGAAAACTTACTAAGTACAAATAATTTTCAATCAAACAAAAAACAATCGACTTCAGTGCTCATATAAGCATTTAGGATTGCCGTTGGTTTATTTATGGTCCAATGATCAGAACTCAGCCAAATTAGTATGGCACCACCCTTATTAAAGCATCACCTTTCTGGAAAAAGAATTATCGAAAATCGGTTACACACATACAAAAAATTCCGACGAATTGATAAATTCCTCGTTTTTTTGAAGTCGATTGAAAAAGCAAAAAATTACACGTTATTAGCCACTTTAAATAAAAGTCAAGCCTTTTAAGTAAGAAGAGGAAATCAAATTGTAATGGTATCTTCGAAAAGAAGGCACTTCCGTTTTTTCGTGCCTTTTTCTGTCAAAATTTAAAGGTAATTTTTATTTACCGTATCTGTGCTTCTGTTAGACCAGCAAAAGAAGGCTTGCCTAAAAACTGCAAACACTGTGCACTTTCGAGTGATAGAATGCTCCTCTAACCACTAAGACCCGTTAAGCCCTAAGATGCCACTCGTATTCGTATTCATTAATTGATTTTGATTGAGGATTGAAGAAAATAATACAGTACTTGGTAAGTTAAACAATTGGATGTATCAGAAAAAGGACCACAGCGACCTGAAAAGATTTTTATATTCCTAAAGAGAGTATCTGACGCCGAATACTAAAACATACCTCCGGCTTCCCTAATAAATACTAAAAGAAGGCAAAATCCTAATTCTAAGGATTTGAAGCTGGGCAAACGTAAATAATGTTATCGGAAGTTGTATCGCTTTAAGGCCGAGTCGGTGCATATGACAACGAAGCTGGTTGTGTCCGATTCAATTTCCAAATGCCAAATGTTGAAGCGTGTCAAAGCTATTTATGACAAGCTTAGATTTACAGGGCAATTCTGGCTAAGATAGAAGAAAGTCTTTTTTAAGACAACTGAAAGACAGTAAGCAAGAAAGTTTCAAAGATTTTCTTTGTTCTGGGACGAAAGTTTAAGTTCCGTTTTCACCAACTCTGGTTAACACTAATCACCAGTTAAACACCATGGCCGACGTTAACGATACAATGTTATATGCATAGAATATCGATGCTTAACAGGGAATTAGTGTTAACCAGAGTTGGTGAAAACGGCACTTAGAAGAAAAAAGAAAGCCAACTTTCGTGATGAAAAGCGCGTTTGACGGAAAGCACTCGCTGCTCCAACAATCGAAATGGCCTAGTGAGCAAAGTACTGGCGTGATATTCGAAAAATTCGAGGTTTGAGTCCTCGAGTAGAGGAATTTTTTTCTGGGTTTTTAATAATGAACTATTTTATTTTAACCTTATTCCTGTTTTAATTTAATTTTTAGATTTTAGTTTCTATAAAGGATTTGTTTTTTATTTTTTAGAAAAATTTTTTCTTTCTTTTTATTAATATTTATTTTTCTTCCTTTTATTAAATTTTCATTTAGTTTAATTTAATTTTTAGGACCTTTTTTATTAATATAAATTTACTTATTAGTTTTTTTTTAATATTCAGATTATATTATTTTAGCAAGAATTTTTTTTTGTTAATTTCTTTAATTTTTAGGAACTTTTTTATTTTATTGTCTTTTAACTTTTTGGAATATATTGTTTTAAAAATAAGCACACTTTTTTGTTACATTAAATTTTTATAAAGTTGTATTATTTTTTTTAATGAAATTATTTTTCTTTTAATTTTAAAGTTTTATTGCTCTAAAGACAAAAGTATTTATGTATGCATATTTTTTAATTTAATTTTTAGCAAACCTTGCACTAAAATACAAAGAGGATAATGCTAAGATCTCCTCGAGAGCAGAACTTTCAATTAGTTTTTCGAAAGAGCTTTCAAGATAGTTACCAGAATTGACAGTCGGACTTTTGTCTTTCCAAAGGCTGTGGTGAGTTGAAAGACCGTTGCCATAATTGCCCTGTTATTCATCATTTTAGGATCGAAGCTTTGTTGTTGCTTAAAAGCGTCCTTTACACCAATATAAAAACAAAAAGTTTCTTCTAATAACGGAAAGTTTGACGTCAGGCTTAAGTACAAATACCAGCAAATAAGTAACCGAAATAGGTATACGTGTAGGTACGAAGTGCTTATGTAACTTTTTAAAAGAAACCCCCTTTCTCCGAACATTCAAGCTCTAGCTCTTTAGTATTTAGTTTTTAAAAATTTGACTTTTCTGTAGAAGTATTTAAATTTTAAAACTTTTAGAAAGTACATACTTATTTAATTTTATAATTTTTTTTTTGAACTAATACGTATTTGATAAAAACTAAAATTATTGGAACATCTTCGATTTAAATTTTTTCAATTTATTTATATAGATTTGTAGTTTTCTTACCGTAATCACAATACCACTAAAGTCCTGATTTTCCATTTTCAATTCGGACACGCTCATACCATAAGGATAAAATCATTCATTTGCAACCCGTTGCTATGCTCATCAAATGCAACAGCGTGTGGCTGCAGACCAAAAAGTGCCATGCCTCTTTCCACCACCAGTTGCAACGCCACAAAAATCAACATGGTTTAAATACAAACATACACACTTACAGAAACTTGCGGGCAAGTACAAATAAGTTAACATCTGTTGGAATTTGCGCTAAAATATGCTTGACATCCCAAGAGCGGCGCGCTTTACATAACAGGTAGCTGGCTGGTGGGGCTGCCTATCGGCTCGGTTACTTGCAAATACGCCGCGTCATGTGGTTAAAATGTGCTGCGTTGATGTTGGCCTGGTTGCCTTATAGTACTTAAATATTCCCACACTACCAACTTACCTTGGCTTGGCACGGGTATTCGATAAAATTTTACTAACCGCTGTGATTTGCTCATAAATGTGTGTGGCGGCATTGTTGTGGGAGCGAATGCAGCCAGTCATGCATCGACCTTTTTCAAATGAAAATCCTTGTAACGCCCAAATGTATGCTATAAATTTTATGGTTATCTAATATATTTTCGATTTGAACGCTTTAAAGTGGGTTAAAATACCCAAACATTTATGTAGACATGCATGTTCGACAACACCTAAGCACGAGTAGATAGTATGTATGTATGTATGCGTAAGTATAAATAATGAGCGCCTCTCATCCATGTGATTAGGATATAAAATTGAACCCTACAAGACATTGCTGAGCACTTTAGGCAAAAATTCTCACACATTTACACTTTTGTTTTTGTAGTACGGCATAAATGAGTAGTTTGACTATTAGTACTGAGGACTTTCTGATGACAACATTGAGGGGTAAGTACTCAATTTTTTCCCATGGCCTGAACGAAAATGAGGACTTTGATAAGCACTTTTGTGATTAGGGATAATGATAATATGAGTACTCATATGATACTCAGCTGTCTTGTAGGGAAGAGGCTGTTGTTAGCAGATAAGAGCAAAGCCAACATTTTAGATTGAATGCCTGAGATTTGCTAATTTTTTTGAATGGCATACGGTTTTGAACTACATACATACATACCTACAAATGTTTGATAAACACATATCTAGTACCTTTTTTACAATTTAACACATGTCGAGGTATCGATTGCCTTTTGGCTGCTTGCCATAAATACGGGCATATATGTACATATGTACATATGTATGTATGTATGTATGGATGTACATATATGTTCGGAATAAGCTGTGCAATTGGTTTTTCCCTTCATTTTTAGTTCGTATGTTATACATGTTCTCCTAATTGTGTTTTTGGTAAATTTTGCTTACAAAGTAGAGGAATATTTAAGGGGGAGAAGCACGAAATGCCATAAAGGGAATATTACATTCATTATTTTAATATTGAACATCAGCCATAACACGAATATGTGCTATTAGAGCTGACTGGAGGAGGGGTACATACGTACATTCGAAGCTTTAATTTCAAATATTTAGCAAACGTGCTTAGACGCTGGTAATTGGATTTAGATTCACATGTTTTATCCCGCTCAATAGATAGTCATGACGAATTTTCAATCGGTTAAGGAATATCTAACATACAAATTTTCTTTTATTGCTGACTTTTCAAATGCTTGTGTAGGAAAAGATAAATTTTCCAACCTTTAAATACTCGTTTAAGTTATTTTTAGGGTTGTGAAACCAAGAATTGGTCCTTTCAATTTTTTGAAAGTATTATTTGAAACCGCCCGTATAACATCTCATTTTCTATGATTAGAAACTATGAATCTCAAAAACATTAAATAAATGCAAAAGCAACATTTTTTGCTTTTAATTTGTAGGAAAAATATTTTTTTTTTTTGACAAATGATTTTTTATTTCCTTTTTGGTTGTTGTTGTTTCCGACAGGGTGGGTGTATGATGTATTATGGAACGGATTTCCGTCATCCCTTGTCAAATTTGGTTTGGAGATTTTTTATTTATTTTTTCCAAAAATTAATTCTTTTTTGAAAAAAGTAAAAGGCGAAAACGGCTTTATTTTTTAGAAAATTAAAAAAAAAAATAACGGGTATGAACTGTACAAAAAACGAAAACCCCTAAATTTTTTGGCTCTCCCGAAGCTGTACTAGATTATTGGAAGTTCATCGGGGGCTTTCAGGATTTCTCGGACTTTTCGTGTTTCAATTGAAATTTTTCAGGAATATTCTAATTCAACATTCAAACCTTAATTTTGCCTATATTTCCGTTCGTTTCCAGGGCATTTGGACCTCGTTTGGGAATTTTCGACTTGCCACGTGTTGTGTTCCGCACATTTCGCAATTTTTGGGTTAGTATCGACAAAAAAGTTAATCACCCTAGCATTAGTTATTCAGCCTTTTCACGAGTTTCAATGTACACGAATCGGTTCACTTTTCACTTTTGGTTTCCATGTATTTACTATGGGCGGTTTATAAAAGTTTCGGATAACTCGGGGAAACACAGGGTAAGGCAGATTAAGATTTAGTTTAAGATATGTGCATATATATTTTCGTGTAAAACAGGGCATTAAAATAAAATTTGAATTTAAATTTTCTATAGATTTATTTCCAGACTTTTCGTGAGTTTTCGGTGTTTATCTAATTTTTTCGGGGCCTTTCGGAATTTTTTTTTGGTAATTTTGTGGGATTTATGAGATATTCGAGGCTTTCGAATGTTTCCAATGTATTTCGAAACTTGCATGATATTTCGGAGTCTTTCAAAACGTGTTTTTGAAACTTTTCAGATTTTTCAGTGACTTTTCGGTTTTTTTTTGGATAAATCGGGATTTCTTTGCACTTTTAAATTTAAACTTTTCGCGTATTTTCGACCGTTTCATGGTTTACTTCTGACAAAAAAAAAAACAAAAAACATTTCAATTTCACGTTAAGACTTTAGCAGCTGTGACATTAACTGTACTACATATACTAGGTACAACTTTCATCTCACTATAAATAATAGCTTTAAATTAAAATCCGTTTTTTTTTTATATTCGAATTTATTGTTCTAACATTTTACGTGCTTTTAAGTTTTTCATAATACCAGCAAGGTATTTCCACTTGTATTTGAAATGAATTCTGCCATCGCAGTTTGGCTTAGAAAAATGTGTGTATACATACATAGATGTATGTATATGCGCTAAAATAGAGCGAATATGTTTCAATTTTATTTTAGGAATAATGCATGGCGAGCACGCATGTCATGCTAAAAATAGCATAACAGAACATTCGCACAAGCTCAATGCCCATATGAAAAGTATATGCCCGTACATGTGTACATATGTATGTAGGTAGGTTTATGAAGGCAAGCAATTTATTTGAAGAATTACATGTGAAAAGCAATTACTTTAATATTAGTGTTCTTATACATGATTATTATTATACGTAAATTATTCTCTAATACGCCAAAGGCTTAGAAAATGGACTAACGGGTGAATAACCAACAAATGTGTCATAGTTATGTAGTTTAACCATGTACATAACTAGTAAATATGCATCGGTGTTAGTCAAGTGAAAGCGAAGTTAAGGTGGGTCTGACTCTGCTTTTCGGATGTTCACTCCTCCTGCGCTCCATGACTTTCTTCTAAATAGTTAGACGGTAAATAAAGAATATTCACTCGACGTCATGAGAAAATCGCATCAAAAAGGGGAAGGGCTATTACGCAGTTGAAAGTCAAACACTCAAGCAATATCATCGACCAACCAGCACCTGGCTTGGCGGAATTCGTGGAAGGCTCTGGAGGCTACACTGCGGAGTATCTGACAAATAGCACTGTCACTGAGAAAATGAGTTGAGTGTGACATCAACCTTCTTTGTTGTAAGGTGTATGGAGAGTGACATACTTTCACTTGGAGACATGCTAGTTGTCTCTTGTGGAGAAGACTTATTTACCTAACCTTTAGAAAGAGAAAATAAAAAAAACAATTCAGACATTAACCACTTGAGCCACTTAATATCCTAAATAAAGTTGAGTAAGTCTAGTAATTCCACATTCTTTATATCTGACAGACTGGCGAAGAAGCGTTGCCCCAGTCGATTGAGTTGTTTCGGCCCTTGGACCGGAAAGTGGTCAATTGATTCCTCTTCATTCTCAACGTAGTAGCTTCAGTTGATATTTTGCACATTTGGAGCATCATAGTGTCCTGCAATGACGCCGTTAAGATCTCTTCTTAATGCAGATCTTTTGAGTTTCAGAAAGACGTCCGTGGTTTCCTGTTTAACTGCGGAGTTGTACTCACGGAATCGTCTCCTTCGGTTCATAAGTAGTTTGTAAGACAATAACTGCCTAATTTAGACATTGTCCGGCAACCTAGCAAAAAGTGACGTTAAGATATGCTAGTAATACTAACGCGGTAAGGCGTTTCCAAACGATCGCTGATTTCCCTACCTTGGATCCTATTGCTATTGCTTTTAATACCGCTTGGCTTTCGACGAATATATCGGCTTTTCTTGCCGGAACTATGCCATTTAGCATAAGACTAACTACAAGATCTGCGGGTCTTACGAATAGAGTTTATTTCAATTTGATTAATTATATTAAATTTTTTAGCGCAAAGTGCCGAAAAACTAGCAATTTTGAAGAAAATTCTCCTTTTCCTATTAATAAATGTTACGTACTAAAAATTAGTTGAAAACAATTGTAGGCTTCACCCAACACGCAAAAAAAATTCACAAAATAAATTTGAACAAAATTATTATTTTTTTTTATGGCGTTTTCTTTTTTACTGAAAAATGTTGCCTTCTCAGTGCCCTCTACGCTTCAAATACTAAGGGGAAGGCAATGGAAAGACACAATGTTTTGTACAAAAGAGAACGCCATTAGAAAAATTGGGTATGCGCTTTTGTGGATCATTAAATTTTAAGAGTTCGAGTTGATTTTTAATAATATAGACTACGCGAGATAAAGAAAACGCTTTAATTTTCTATTGAGCATGCAGATGTGCTCGAAAAGTTGCGAAAAAAAAATATTAAAAATAAACTCTGCGCCATTTGCAGCCAGCTTACATATACTAAAATTTAATAATCAATAAAACTGAAAAAGTGAAGGCTCCATATTTGAATTGGGCTCCACTTGACTCAACTCACGTCGAGCGCACGTTTAGTACATTCAAGTCTGTGTTCAAGCCTGTTCTGTTACAAAAAAATATCAAGTTGATAATGAAGAAAATCGATTTATAAATAAAGAAATAATATTTAAGTGGTTCAGGAAACAATGTTACCCATACGCCATGTACACCTAAAAATATATCGAAAAAATTAACTCGATTTTCGGAATCAGCGCGCAATTCTATACAGGAATTGGATATGAAGTCGCGCCCGTTGAACATTTTTCATGTAAACCAGTGTTATTTTTCAGTTGTTGCCGTTTCTAGTGCCTTTTCCTGCCTATTTCGCTATTTTATTTTGCCTTTTTTATAGGTTTTTAGGTCCTAAAAATCCGGTCCCCTCCTGATGACTGTGGTGTACATGTCACAAGTGATGTACGGCGACAGACCACTTTGTTTTCCAAAAGCACTTTCGCAGATGTACTAATCCGCAAGACTCTTCTTGAATCTCACCATCTCACCTAGGTATTTCGAAGCGAGAAGTTTTGTGTTTTTTTTGGGAACATGGCCATTTTCGTTTTGAAGGAGTTAACCGAGAAGCTGTTCTGCATTTGTTATCATGTGTCACATCACCCAGAGGCTCATTAAATACCAAGAAAATACATCAAAGTGCCAACTGGGACACAAAAAATGCATAAAAGCACCTTTATAGCCATCATTAATTTAGCATTTGCTTACGTTAGATAACTGAAAAGTGGCAATTTTTTCGAATAAGTATAAAAACACTCCCACACACACTCAAACAGCCTACAAAACGCCTAAATGTACGCTACGCCAAAACACTTATTAATTACCCAAATTAGCTGGATAAGGCAAACAAATGCCAATTGTATTAAAATAAAAGAAGCAGTGAACAGCTAAATTGAAAGCAACAAAAACATTGGCATAAAAGACATGACGCAGGCTAGAAATAACAAAAAGCCACAACAATTCAACAATAGTGGTGGTAATAAAACAAAAGCAACAAAAGGAAAAAGTTTCAAAAGCAGACTGCTGAGGCGAAGCGATGTGGTTGAATTTGTATGAGAAAGGGACGAGAGAGAACGAAAATATACAAGGTCGAAGGTTTAACTAGTTAAAATAAAAGGATAATGAAAGGTGAAAAACGAAACAGACGGACGAAGAAGGACGAACAAAAAGTTAAGAAAAGCAAGAGGAAGAAGCGATGGTGACAAAGGTTCTTTGAATGAAATGTAGAGAATGTTAGAAAAATATATACATATATATATATAAAAAAAAAAACAGAACAATAGATGAGTGAAAAGGTCGAAGTGGTCGACAACACCCTGTCTTTAGTAAGCAGAAGAGGTAGACAGATTTGTTGTTTTTGGTATTGTTGCTGTCTGTCGGCAGTTAGCAAGGTGACCGTGTTTGCTTCGTTTTTTTTTTTTACTCGTAAACCACGCTGCTTTTGTTTATAAACAATCGGGGGAAAAGCGAATACTTACGTTGTTAAAGGTTTAATTGTTAAAAGCGGAATGCAAATAACAACAACAATTTGAAACGATAACAAAACTAACGACAATGTAAACGCTGTTCGAGCGACAACGAAAGTGAAAATTATACACTAAAATTTACTAAATTCTGCTAAATGAATGCAACAACGGTGTATGTATGTCAGTCAATACGCAAATAGTGTTTGTGCAGCTTTTGCATATTTAAATTAAAAAACAATATACATACCTACCTACATACATATGTACATATAAATATATACCAATACACTCGCCTCATTATACAAAGCCGAGCAAATATTTAACTTTCATTGATGGTAAACACAAGCAAATGCAACCGAATAAGCGTAAATATAGATTTCCATACCTTAAAGTATTCATACGTTTACCGTTATGTAAATAAGTAAGTACGTAGAATCCGATTGCAAAAAATTAGAATGCAGAATATGAAATGAGTTGTAAGGTGTGTAATTCGTGAGAGTGTGTAATTGTTGTATTCATTCGCGCTTTGCAAACAATTTATGGGACCACTACACTGCGAGTAAATTTGACGAATAAATATTGCTGAGTTTATAATGTAGACCCAAATGGCTGGCTAGCTTTTGGTATTTACGAAATAGACCCGAATGTTTGTATACCTTCTTAACATCAATATTTAATTTAACATGTATATATTTATTATCTAACACTTCTACTCTAGGCCTATACGACATGCTTAGCGTTTAAGCTGTAGACAAGGCGGGTAAGTCTGCCGCTCGGCTTTCGCACTGGTTTCCTTTTTCAACCCGACGAATGGTCACTCCTGACATGCAACGTTGTACAGTTGGTAGAATTCCTGACGTGATATCGCGAAGACAAAACGAAGACGAATACGAAGGCTAGGGCAAACATTAAGACGTACACGAACATGTAGACGAAGGCGAATAAAAATTTGTAGACGAATATTACGAAGTCGAATACGAAAACGAAATCGAATACAAAGTCGAAATTGAATATGAAGTCGAATGAACGGACGAATATGGATATTAATATTGAGACATAAGCTACGATGTGTATACGGTTTTATTAGCTTTCATTTGCCATATTTTATATTAAGATTGTTAAATTGGTTCGTAAGATACACGTGATTAAAAGGAACCAATTTTTGTTTTAAGCTGAATAACGCTAAATTGAAAATATCTCGAAAAGGTATCCGTAGAAAAAAAATTGACTCGATGTTCGGAATTACCGAGCAATTCTACATAGGAATTGGATAGTGGCATTCGCAGAACATTTTTGCTGTAAACCAGTGAATTTAGTTGAGTTTCCATCAAAGTCTTTGTAAACAGCTTTCATCTGATATTTTAATAATTGTTTACGTTTTTATGATTCCTTATAATATATTATATTTTCAATATTTTACGTTTCGTAAACAATTCATAATTTGTGTTTCAACTCAATTACTATAACCCTCAGTATAACAAGTAAGAAAGTCTAAGTTCGGGCGGAGCCGAACATTAAATACCCGGCGCAAGTATTAAATATATGTTTTTTCACCTTTCCGAAACCTTTCGCTAGATGGTAAGCCGGGGTGTATCAATTTTGAGTAAATTAGCGTCCTTCAATTTCGAAATATTGAAGTTTCAAGCATTTCTGAAATTTACCGTTATATGAGAAGTGGCCGTTATTTTAGTCCGATTTCAATAATTTTCAACGATTTGCTTATGTGTGGCAAGCACAATGACCACACCGAGTTTGGTACAAATTGGTAGAACGGTTACCGATATACTTATATGTGATCATAAGTGGGCGGTGCCACGCCCATTTTCCAAAATTTGTGCACAAGTGCGCTCGGTTATAAAAATAAATATCAGTGGCAACTCTCTCAAAGAGTTTTTGAACAATTCGATTGATAACACTGTAGGGACGCTAAAATAACACAAAAAACGCCGATACACGTAAACTTAATTTTGAGTCGTAGATTACGGATCTGTATTCCGTTTTTCTAGGTCAGCAGGCTAATTTTCCAATATATTTTCATTTGCGAATGGAAAAAATTCAAACTTTGAGGGCTGTTTGCAGCTTTCAAGAAAAACGAAAAATTCATACAAAATGACGCACAAGAAAGGGAAAGAAAATTTTCTTCTATCAAAATTTCTTAGATCAGATAAAATGCTCCTATATTTATTTCTTCAAGAAAATTTACAGTAAAAGCAAAGTACTTTTTCAAGCAACAGAAATAATGGAAAATATTTCTAACATGGAAAATCTTGCTCATACGCCATGTACGATATGGTAATATTTCATTTATTTTTAATTGATTAGTCGTCTCAACTTTTTAGATTGGTGCAAAATGTTTCTAAGTCAAAGTTTTTTCTAAACAGCTTTCGTATCGATTTAATTGAATTAAAATTTTTCAAACCGGTGGCAACCCTCTTAAAAAAATTTTACAAATTAAACTTTCTTAAACCACTTTCGTTTGACACCCATATTACAACATTTAATTTCCTTAGCAGTTAAAATTTTTCGAACAGGTTGCAACCCTCTTCAAATAAATTTTAGAAATCAAGCTTCCTTAAGCCTCTTTAGTTTGATGCCCATATTGGAATAATATGACATTTATCTTATCAATTTAAATGAATGCAATTTTTGAAACATACGGCAACCCTCTTCAAAAATATTTTCAAAATTAAGCCGCCTTAACCCTCATTAGTTTGATATCCAAATTGTTATATTTCATTTATTTTCTTAACTTAATAAATTAAAATTTTCAAAAGGTGGCAACTGTACATTTTTATTATTTTCATTTATTCGGGGCTTTTATTGTACAAATCAGAAATAGTTATAGCCGCACAACATATTAACAAGTTTTCACAATTATTTAATTTTTTGTTATTTAATTTTAGTTATTTGTTTTAGTTTAGTTAATTTTTAAACAAAAAAACATGCAAATCCAAGTTTCAAACCTTTATAAAAAAAATCCACAATAATTTGATATACTCAAAATTGTTCTGTGAAATTAATTAGAAAACTCGGAATTTCACGAAAATGTTTAAACTTTTTTTTAACATTGCACACAAAGTTTGCAAATTAAAAATCCATGGTTTTTGAATGAACTATATTTAAAAAGAAAATAAGTCAAATTAAATAACAAAAACAATGAATTAAAAAAACTTGCTTAAGGCGCACGTGTCGGAGGCATTGAGTGCATAAAAAACCAACAGAGGCAACAATGTGGAGAAACAAAGCGTAACAAAATGGACAACTTGCGTGAAATTGGAGCGCGGCAGAAACGCCAATGTAACAAAAAAAAAAAAAAAAAAAGAGTTATATGGCAAAACGACATAATGCAAATAAATCAATCTACATACTAGTCCTGCACTTGTAAAAATATTTGGATAGGCGTTGCCATACGAGCTGTAATATTTACTAGGCCATGTGTCAGCATATCTTTTCAAGGAGACATTTACGGAAGCCAGAGAATGGGTTGGAAAGTTTGTGACAGTTTATTTAAGTGCGTTTGGAGATGTACTACATATACATGTGTACGTATGTGTGTGTGTGTGTGCAAAGTGCATTAATGCGTATACATACATGTGTATGTATGTATGTTGACGTACACATGCACCAACATTCGCAACGTAACCAAACGTTATTATGTGCGGTCAAACGAAATGCTGCTTGTCGCTAAAAGGCGCTTAAAGGGTTAGCCGCTTATACAACAAACATTAACTGCACGCTTAATACCATTTACTATACATATGTATGTATGTATGTATGTGTGTACATTAGGGTGGTCCTTAAATGTAGCAAGCAAATTTTTACATCAGATTTCCTAAGCCTGAACCCCTACGTCGATGCTAATATAGTCGAAGATATCACTTATAAATTTTGACCCCGATTGGAGACGGTTGAGGCGTGTCACACAGGGGCCAAAGTTTAAATTACCCTATGAAGACGTCTTAGTATCGACTTTAGTAATATCGGTTTTGGGCACAACATAAAAAAAAAACAAAAATATTTTTAATCTTTTGAGTCCTTAGAGGCATCTGGTGTTAGACCCCTTTGCGACACGTCTTGAACGACTTCAATCGGGACAAAAATTTATATGTGATATCTTCGACTTGTGATAGTATCGATTTTGGGAATTAGATGGGAAAAAAAATTTATTTAAATATTTTGAGTCTCTATAGAAAAAACTGTACTTTGCCCCCTGTGCAATCGGGACCAAAATACTGATTTTAAGAACCATCCCAATGTACATAGTCGTCTACCGCGCGACATTTGTGCAACAGTCGTTTAAGTAGGATTTTCTGGCGGCTTAAAAATGTAATGCCATCACGATAAGCTGCGCAAATACCGCCCACGATTTTCTACCTCACTTACACGTACACCACGTATGTGGGGTGGTGATATTCATTTGTTTTGATTGCCGTGCTACCGACGATTACACACACATATGTACATATTTAAGCGCTTGCAATGCCATTTCATTTTATTCGATTGCAATTTTTAATTATGATCGCACCAATGGGCAACATGCAGTTACGTCTACTTACTTACATACGTACATACGTACATACGTACATACATACATGCTTACTTTATTTTATACACCGCATATCCATTTGTCCGAGAAAAAATCCAATATTGCTATTATTGAGCTCTATGGGAGATGAAAATTAATCGGTTTTTTCCAGATGTGCATTAACGGTCATCCTGTTTAATTATAGTCATTCAAAATGCAATTTCATTTGACAGAAATGTTGAAATGCATTTTTATCGATATTTTAATGCATTCATTGAATGCGAGTGACAAAGAAAGAATTCTTAAGGTATTGTTTTTCAGTAATTTTATTGCACTTATTTCGCGGCACACAATGGGTGATGAGCGGAAAAAAAATTATATTGGTGATGGTCAGATTTTGTCGTTTTTTATATTTATTACTTATACTACATCCTTTGAGTGATTTGGTTTAAAAAAAAATTGGCTGCAAACATGTTAAAAACATTACAAGGTAAAATCATTCTCTCAATCCGTCGGCCATGATTTTTTTTCTGACATTTTCAAGCATTTTAAAATCATATAAAGTTGATAATAAAAAATGAAATTTTTCACAATGGTTGTTTTTTGAGATTGAAAATGTGTGTGTGTGTGTGTGTGTGTGTGTTTGAGTTTTGAATTTTAAAATTGCTTGCAAACGTCAGACTGCCTCTCAATGGTTTTACCTTGTAATATTTTTATCATGGCTGCAAATATAATTTCAAGTTTGTAAACAAAGCCAAAAAAGTTTCTGGGACTGAATATCTACCAAAAAAAATTTTAAAATACATACAGTGCTGAACAGAAGTATTGGCACAGTGAATTTTTCGCAATATATGCAAAGTTCTTTATTCTAATTTATTTTCGATAATTTTTTGTAAAAATATTGTTCATTCTACACCAGAAAACATAATAATAAAATCTCTAAACTTTGTGCAAAACTCAGGAAATTCATTAAATTTGCACACTTATTTGCAACTTTTTATTCAGATTTTTTAAAAAAATTCTAATTATGCAGTTTTATAGCCCATTCCAAATTTAGAATCACAAAGTGCAAGTTTGAAGTCGCTAGAAAATCGCATTGATTTTTGGTAATTTTTTTTTCACGCAAGTTCTTCCATACAAAGTATATTCGACAATTATTTTTTGTATGGAGAAAATGAGCAACAACTTCCACTAAAAAAATTGCTTTGTATGGCTCTTTAAAGCTTTTTGAGGTTAAACATGTCTGGGAGTTGTGCGTAAAATAAACCGATTACAGGCATTTAAAGCGTGTTTACTTATATTATTATTATAAATATATGGACAAAATTGTCCTCAAACTTACACAAGAAAAATTTTAGCTCTACGCCTACTCCTTCTAAATTTCTCAACAAAATGTATGAAACTGAACCACTGTGCGGTGTCTTAAGAATATTTTAGCGTTGTTTAAATGCAGAAGAATTGATTTTAATTGTTGTCCTTTAGAGCCGCTTGAACGGCCCATAGTAGCAATTCCAGAAATTATATCGCTCCTGATGTAAAAATCCAAGAATGTTGGAATACAAGATTGCGCATTCCTGCGAGTGATAACGTCAAGATAGCAACGAATAGGAAAGAATAATTGGAGATGGAGGAGAGAAAGAGTGTTAACTGTCAAATCATGGAGGTCGCCATATTTACATACATATAAACATCTCTGCATACATACAAACAGTTTGCTAAAATGACGTCACGTGAACAGCTGATTCTGTCAAATTCGCCAAGAACAAAGTAGCGGTATTGCTGATTGCGCCACCTCTGTCTCCCTATATCGTGGTAAAAATCTATATGAGATTGTATATTTCTGGTGGGGCTCAAAAGAAGAGTCTCATATAAAATTTGGCAAAAAGTATCAATTATACACCGATTCTACTGTAATTGGTTATCTATGATATTTTTTCTTAGGCATTAAGAAATGTGAAAAATCGCATAGAACGGTAAACTGCCACGCCCAGTATACTAGGGGCGCATATGGTGAATGTTATCCGATTTTAATGTAATTCGATTTGTATCTTAATTTTAACCAAAAAAACTTAAATCTGAAAGATGGTAAAAATCAGCCCACTGTTACGCCCACCAATTATAAAAAAATCCATTTACAAAAACCTAATTTTGTTAAATTCGGATAGCAACTAAAGTCCTCAAATGCCGACTTGAAAGAGTGCTCCATCCAGAAAGAGCATAACTAAAAGTGCCAACGCAGCTGCAGTAATTGCAAGCGCAAGTGCAGGTGAAGTGAGTGGCTAACAAGTGAGTAAATATGTAACAGCAAAGAATAAACTGACTACCGTCTTCGCTGACTTTCACATGCAATGGTAAATATATGTTCAAAGTTGCAGTTGAATCCTTATAGGGAACTGATGCGATTCTAGTGAATTTAGAACGATGTAGACATGTTTTTCTTTAATGCTCTTTTGAATTAGTTATTTTCTAAATAGTGACGACTGTTTCTTGCCGCATACTTCATCGATAAGATTGTTTGTGATTATTTAGTGTGTTATGGGAAAAGTGGAAGTGTTTTGAAATTGTCGAACTCGTACTAAACTCGTTTTAAATATTAGAGAAATTTGAGCAATGCTTAGCTGTGATTTTCCCTACTGGGATATAATGGCATAACATGGCTATAAGAACTGAAGCAAACTTTAAGTGCAAAGCGCCCGTATGAGAGCGTCTATATGTACATAGCTACGTGTAAGTGTTGCTATGTACATGAATTTATATGTACGTATGTTACATGTGAGTATTTGTTCTGCGTACGTGTAAATACACATTTGCATATGGGTATTTCCACCGCAGACAAAATTGTATACCTTAATAAAATTACATTGCTTTAGCATATTTTCATAGGGAAACAATCAAATTTGATTTAAACAAATTTCACATTTATTCATAACTCATTTCGAGATATTCGAATTCAAAGTCGTTAAGCGCGACCTTTCTCATTTGGATATTTCTATTGGAGTTTGTTTTTTTTTTTTTTTTAAAAGCTCTTAAGGGGAGACATTATGTGTTGACTATTGCTCTCTAAAATCTTTAACAAAACTATAAGAAACTGTTCGATGGAAAATAACTGTAAGTTTTTACTTTGCTTGATGAAAAAAATGTCCCGTGAGACAGGGAGGAAAATTAAATTGAAATTTGCACATTATTATACTAAAATTTAATAGGCTATAATACTGCATACCTGATTTTTTTTTTAGAAATTCTTATTAAAAAGCGTGCAATTTTGTTGAAACTTTGCAGTTTTTTTTTTAATTTTCGTACACAATTTCATTATTGGATTTAAATAGGGTTTGCTAAAATATAAGCTGAAATCGCTCCTTGAATTGTTGACTGCGAAAACCCCCTCTATTTTTTGCCCATTCCTTGTTTTGTTTTTTTTTTTTTGCTATAACCTTGAAAACGAAAAATCGTCCAAAATCAACTTAAGCGCCAATTATAGGGATATTTAAGAGCTTTAAGTTAAGCCTGTTGTCAAAATTACAAAACAAAAAAACTTTTTAGATTACAGCTTTTTTCAGTTTAAATTTGTACGATGGTCTCGTCCGATATGATGAAAATGCCCATATGCCCAGAAGTGGAAGTGCCTGAATATGTGGTCAAAAATATGCATTAATGTATGTACACATGTATCTACAAATGTATTTTATAAACGTGGGTGGGTGTGTATGTGCGACATGTTTTAATGAGAGAATTAAATAGTATATGCGGATACGAATAATGAAATTACCTAACGGTAAATGCTTATATGCAAAGTAGGGCTGTGCGATTAATAGATTATTCAAACTTTTAATTAATCATAAAGTAAATAACTCAATTATTCGATTAATTGGAATTACTCAAAAGTTCAGTTACTCGAGCAATCAAGATTTTAATTAAGCACTAGAAGTGTCTTGATATTTTGAAAAGAACACTTTTGTTCTCAAAAATATAATAAAATATTTTTTTATTACACATTTTAAAAAAAAGTTAAACATTTTCAAAAGCTAACTATTTTAACGAGCAAAATTTATTTTTTGAGTAATCATATTTGAAGTAACTCAATTAATCATCGTTTTGAGTAATGAAATTCTTGATTACTCAAGTAATTGAAAGCTAAAAGTATTAAAGCATCAACGTGTGTCCATTAGTATACAATTGGTAAATATTTTTAGACTATAAAGACGATACGATTAACATCTTAACTTTCAACAAAGTCTCGATTTCCTTGTTAAGAAAAAGTTGTGCATTTTGAATAGAAAAATATGTACAGTAATATTTAAACTTTGACCATTTTAACTAACTGATCTAATTATGTTAATACGATACAAACCATACCGAAACCTTTAAAACTTTAAAAAGTATATGGGGCGTTACATACCAAAACGGACGGGGCTCACACTTTATGTGTTTGATTTGTTTCAAATTTTTAGGGTTGATGCATAAACATAAGTAATAAATAAATATGAAATTTGAGCTTGATTAATAAATTTTTAAAGGCTTTACAGCACAAAAACAAAAACAAATCGGTTTAATAGTTTTCAAAAATATATAGAGAACGGGGCGAGGAAAAAATTTGAAAAAATCACACATACACACATCAAAATTCTCTATGCAAAGAAATATTTTAAATTTTTTTTCTTGAAAAATTTTTCACCTAAAAATTTTTTGATAAAAACCCCCAAAAAAAAAAAAAATTGAAAAAAATCCCAATGGTAGCTCCGGGTATTGCGCAATACTTAAGTATATTATTATGGGGTGTACTCTACAATAATTTGAGTTATGAATTTTTTTTAAACCTCAGCTCTTAGTCAGTGTTGCACAGGGTATCAGTGAAAATCTAATCTCTTTTTATTTATTAGTATCTAATCTTCTTTATTTTTAAGTTATTGAAATTTTTTATTATTAAGGTAATGTTTTTAATTTTATGTACAAGACTAATTATAAAAGACTATTGGGGTGTTCACAGCTGCCTGGTTATCAAATTATCCGATTGTGGTTGTATTTTTAGCTCAGTTTACAAAAACAAAATACACTAGAGAATAATAATTTATGACCAGATAACCTGATAATCAGGCAGATGTGAATATCCCATATGTCTTATTTGTGTATAAATAAATAAATAAATGAAAACACAATACTAAAATATTATCAACTCTTAAATAGTGAATGTGTTCAACTTAATATTCAAAGTGTAAAAAGTAAACACAGTTACACTAGCATTAAGTAGTAATAAAAATGCATGTGCAGTATTTGTTCATAGAAGCACACACACAAACACATACACACTTTAATAGATGGTGACAAAATGTACAATAGTGACTACATAACAAAGATAACAAATATTTTTTTTTTTTTTTTTTAATTTTTAAATAACTACATACATGCGAGGACATAGAAAAAAAAAGTAATAGGCTAAAATATTTATTTACAATACACACCAGTCTGACTGCTGATATTTTATTCCTCCTAGTGTTGTTGTTGTTGTTGTTGCTTTCACTGCTTACGTAACTCAACTGACGATGGCGCACAAAGCAAAGTGACGCATCAAATTATGTAGAGTAGTCGACGTTTTAATGACACTCCAGTGCCGCTCAAGACACCCAGAGTACAGAACAAATGAGCAATAAGCTTTGATGCTGCGCCGGTTTTTAAGTAGATTTTTACAGTTTTCGTAAATGTGTTTTTGGCTTTTCTTTTTTATTGTTGTATTCTGCAAATTGTAACTACATACTTTTAAACTTCACTGTTGCTTGGCTGTTACATTAGCAGCGCACATGCATACATACTACATAACTACACAATGTAACATTTCAGTAATCTCTGTGCTTTGTAATTGTTATTGTTGTTGCAACAATTTTCCTTTCCTTTTCTCCGCACCTAATGCTGCTAATAACGGTAATAATGTGCTTGTCATATTTTTCAAATTTTTGTATGTACGAGTATAGTTAGTACAATTTGCCCTCAAGCCGCCGCTGTCAACACGGCGTATGAGTGCTTTATGCGTTTATGGGAGTTTTTTTTTAAATCATCACTCATACGACGTGTCGAACGAAATTGCGCTAGCGGCTGACAATTAGCAACTGTTTCATTGTTTTTCCTAATTTTTTCTTTAATACTTCTTTTTACGTTTTTTTTTCTGTTAAATAATCGCCTCGGCACTAAAGTCTTCGGTTTGTTTGAAGGAATCGTTTTGCTTTGTTAGTTAGTTTAATACTATACATCGATATGAACGTGTCTTCTGTTTCAGATTCTTCTTTGTTTTTGTATATACCAGGTATAATTTTTTTGTATTTGGATTTTAATTGCACAAATGCCATTCTAAACGAAAACAAAAAGAGGGTACGTATCGCTTAGCTGCCGCAAGCTTTATAATAAGCGCTAGAAAAAGTTATGTTATCAGTACTTGCACAAAATGCTCTATTATTCATTAAGGCGCTATGCTTTTGCTTAATTTTTCGAAAAGTCCGATTTGTGCTTTATTTCAAGATATTATCTTTGAGAGTATTTGGGTATTACAAAGTAGTGTATTACCATAAAAATTATTGCCTTGTCAACTTTTTATTAAAGTGGTGATCGTTCTCATGATAGTCGTATCAATGTTACTCCAAAGGTTAATATACATTTCTGGCTAAGGACTGTCACACCAGCAGCATTCACCAAAAATCTTTACTGAATAATTATGCTTTTATAACAACAGGTAATTCAACTTCTGTTGCAGGAAAAAGGGTGTCTGTGAATCCCATGCTGACGAATAAGGAACAATTTTCTTAAGCTTAATCTCAATCTTAGGCTTAAGCTTAAGCTTAATCACAATATCCATTTAAATCTGTATCTCAATCTCAGTCTTAATTTTAATCTCAGTCTCAATCTTAATCTTAGTCTTAGTCTAAATCTTAATCTTAATCTCGATTCCAACCTCAATCTCGCCCTCAATCTTAATTTGCAACTTAATCGTAACCTTAATCTAAATTTGAATTTTACTCTTAATCTAAATCTTAGCCTTAATCTTAACCTAAGGCTCAATCTCTGTCTTAATCTTAATCTCAATCTTATTCTTAATCTTAATCTTGGGCTTAATCTTAATCTCAATTAAAATTGTTATCCTAATCTCAGTCTTAGTTTCAATCTCAATCTTAATCCTAGTCTTAATCTCAATATCAATTTTAGTATTAATCTTAATCTCAATTTAAATCGGAATCTTAATCTTATTATTAATCTTAATCTTAGTCTCACTTTAAATCTTAATCTTAATCTTAGCCTTAATCTTAATCCTCATCTTAATGTTAGTCTTCGCCTTAGTCGTGCCCAACCATCCCCGCCATCACCTCCCTTCATAGAGCCAAAGGATTGTGTCGCTTTCTCGTTACTTCGATGTTTTGCGCAAAGAAGTTTCACTGTTGGCTCTTCACAAAGAATGTAGTTACGTATGTATGTAGATATATTTTTTGGCTTTGACAAAAATATTTTAGCTTAATTAAGCGTCATTCGTGAGCTGGACTGTGTTGTACATACCTCTGAAAACCTTGTTTCTCCACAAAAATTGTATGTACTGTCGAAACCTGATAATTGGAACTCCATATTATCAGTCATTAAGTTGCAATTAACCGAGATTTACAACTAAGTGTAACTATTCGCAACAATGTTCAATTAGATTAACCCCGAGAAATGCTCAATGGATATCAACTATTTCTTCATGATTGAATAGCACTTCCGTTTGGTAAATTTTCTTCTATACTTACTACGATTGCATCGTATTTTCAAAAGTTTATGACGTGATATCCTTAAAAAATAAATCAACTTAAAAACCAAAAAAAAATCTCACAAATGAAGGTATTTTGAAAATTAAAAAAGTTTCGTTATAAGAATTCTTTTTCCTATTTATTACTTTAATTAATCGAATAATTCCGTAGTCTAAATAAAGAATTGGGAGGCAGTATCAGAAGAAAAAAAGGAGAAGCAAATGTGTTTTCAACTGATGCCATTTACTACTTAAATGAAGAGAAATTTTACTTTAAAATTGCGCAACCAGATATATGTAGCTTCTCCAATAATTGATAATCCAATAATTGCAATTAATTGGATTTTATGGGTACATACAACTTTCATGCCAAATGAACAAAACAGTTTATAATGGAAGAGGTAATTAACTGGTTTCGGTTAAATTGCAAAAACTTCCTTAGGAGATAAAACTTACTTAGGTTTTTTTGATGAATGTAAATGAAATTTGTAATGGAAGCTTAAGAAATGCATACCCAAAAATTTTCTGAGAAAGGATTCCCCTAAATATCAGGGACCGTAACAGTTACAACTTTTATTAAAATAAATCGCTATTTAACAATTATTTTTTTGAATTTTATTTAATTACTCCTTAAATAACTGTTTTTTCTGATTTTTATTTTATAAATCACAAATAACAGTTATTTTTGATTTTTAAATTATTTATACAAGCCATCAATATAATTTAATACAATTTAAAATCATACTTATAAAAGTCATTTGTACAAGTCTTAGTAAATTGTGGTTCTCCAACACCTTCTTAACTACGAAAAATTATAATGACTTTTATCGTATGACTTAGAAAATAAAAGTCGTTGACTGACATTTATTAATGACTTTTATAAATAAAAGTCTGCAATAACTGTTATCTAAGACATATAATATAAAAATCAAAAATAAATGTTATTTTCATACTATTTAGATACAAATTAAAAATAATTGTTATTTTGGATTTATAAAATAAAAATCAAAGATAATTGTTATTTTTTTTAAATATTTCATCAAAATTGTAAATAAAAATTTATTTTCAAATTTGATTCTCGATGAAAAAAGAAATCAATTGGTATGCATCACTTAGTTGTAGAACATTTCTTTCATATCGTTGGCTGAGTGGAAGATCGACCTATCTCGGCTGCCAGTTCGAAAACGCCCTATCTCAGAAAATTTTTCAACAACGCTCTAACTAATAAAACTTTTCAAGAACGCCCTACTTCAGAATTTTATTGAAAAACGCCCTATCTCAATAAACTTTTCAAGAACGCCCTATCTCAGCTGCCGATTCAAAAACGCCCTATTTCAGCTTATTTTCAATGTATTTTCGTTCGAGATAGGGCGTTTTTGAACCGAATTCTCAGATAGGGCGTTATTCAACCAAATTCTGAGATGGGGTGTTTTTCAAAAAAATTCTGAAGTAGGGCGTTCTTGAAAAGTTTTCTGAGACAGGGCGTTGTTGAAAATTTTTCTGAGATAGGGCGTTTTCGAACTGGCTGCCGAGATAGGTCGATCTTCCACTCAGCCAACGATATGGAATTTTTCAATGACATTTTTCATCAATAACTGTTATGTTCAGTCCCTGCTAAATATATCTGTCTCTACATATTGCTGATCGGATTCCATATCTAAGCTTTCGAAGAAGTTATCGTCCAGCGAACCGAGGCATTTTTTTAGCAGTTCGATGAACCCGCATATGAAGTCATGATTGGATTCTCTTTCTTTCTCATCTCGGAATCTTCTGTATCCCGTCGAGTTTCGATTAAAATATTAGGCTTCCCAGTCGATTATGAAGGTTACATGAATTTTAGATTTGCAATCAAAATAAATTTCCATGGTTATTTTTTATTTAGTTTACACCAATAAAATAGAGTACAGATAAATTATTTTTAACCAGATAACCTGATAACCTGGGAATATCATTCAAATTTATTTTCCATTTTTTTTAAGTGATTTTTCGAAAATAAAAGGGTTTGCAGAAAAATGCTTACATTTATTTAATTAAGAATAATCTATTATGTAACTTAACAGCCAGTTGCTCACGATTATTATTTTTATGACCTCAATTTGTCAGATACTTTTTGATACTTTCCTTAATTGCCACAAACTCAAATATTTCACCAAAATGCCTATAGTTAAACGAGAGCAATTATTTCGTTGAGAAGCATTTTAATTGCCATTTCCACTTTTTATTTTCAAATATGCGTTTTATTCGCTGCTAGTTTGCCACAACAAGCAACAAAACATTCGACAAAATTAAATAATGAAATTAATCGTTGCTGCCAGGAATTGGCGTGCGTAAGTTGAGTCACAGTTAGACAGACAAAAAAAAAAAACAGATAATCACACACGGGCAGACAACGTCAAGGACATTTGCGTGCATGTTACGCGTTTCAGCACTATTTTCCCTTTCTTCGCTCTTCATGATTTCAAAGGTTTTTTTTTTTTACTTTTTTGTCGTTGTTTTGCAAGCGCCTTGACAAAAAACCCACCTACCTAATCGCTTTTAAAACATTTAACCACTTATCCGCCAGTCTGAGTTTTTGTCAGTTGCGCACACAAATTTTCTGGACTTTCACCTTTTAGCTGCGATTTTCGCGGATTTGCAATAGACCAAGCTTAGCGCTGACACGCTTTTATAATAACTGAGTTTTATTGAATTTTTTATAATTTTCACTTTGGAGTCTTTTATTCATTGCTTGCCCGCTTTTTCATCCGCTTAGGCGATTACACAACACATAACTTCACCTTCTGTTTGCGTACTGTTTTTGCCGTCATTTTGCCATGGGCAACAACAACAGGACATAACAGGAAGTGAGTAATAACAAAAACAACAAATGACACAAAAAATAAACTGGCACAAGAGAAAATCAAATTATATGCATTCATACATACATATATATGTACATATGTAGCTGTTTGTATGTGTGTTTTTATTAAATGGCACAGTGTAGAATTCGAGTTAATATGTGTATGTTTGCATCTTCACTTAGCTCAGCATATGTGAAATCCGGATCAACTTTCTTAAATTTCCACCAACTAACCAAACGATCAGAGAGGAGAAGTCGTCCAACTTAGTCAGCACACAAGCACATATTTACTATAAATACATATCTAAATGAGTAGGCATGCAACTTTTTCGCTTTTCACTCTATAGAATAATTGATTAATATTTAGTAGTCAAATTTAATTTTTATTTATTGATTTTGTTTGCAAAAAAGTCAGTTGCATAAAACTTTTAAGTAATTAATTTTCTGATTTTTTTTTTTTTAATTTCCAGCCAATTTCTTATATGCCACTTTTATTTATTGTAGTATATTTTTGAATTCAAATTCAATTGTTCACTTTCATTTTCACTAATAAGTACCGTTGGCGCGCTAGTTATCCTCTTTTGCTTAACGTCGGTTACGTGAGAATGCTTAGGACGGACTGAAAGAATAATTCAGTGGTAGCCTGTAAATATGAGTTCACTTGCACTGCATTGGTAGTAAGGAAACTCACCACACGCAGAAACTTCTTATGTAGATATTTGAACGTACATATGTATGTATGTATGCGTGAGTTATAATTTTATTTTCCCACTAAGCAAAAGTGAAGTCGGTAAACTTGAATTTTACTTAAGAAAACACCATTTTCAATGACCAGTACCATTATCTTTATCTTTGCTAGTATCATTATCATTATCATTATCTTTATCAGTACCAGTACCATTATAATTATCATTACAATTACACTCACGTATACAATCATCTTCAGCATTATTACTACCACTTCCTTTACGATTGCTATCACGAATGCTATCACATTTACAATTACCAGTACCATTACCATAACAATTACCAAATTTAATACAATTGCCATTACCATCACAATCACCCTAGTATCATTAAAATTATAATTGTGATTACCATTGCCATTGCCAATATCATTGAAATTCCCTTTAGCCGACATGGTAATGCCATTACCTTTACTATCATTATAACGAATACATTACCTTTACCAATAGCAATACCACTACCATTACCATTGCCATTACAATTTCCATTACCACTATCATTGGCATTACAACTACCAAACCCCTTTACCAGTAATATTAACTGTACCATAACTTTTACCAATACTACTACCATTATTTTACAGTTAGCCTTATTCTTATCATTACTATTGCATTACCATTGTCATGCCCATTACTACAAGCATATTACTAGATATCACCAATTGAATCGCCTTAAGCATCCGCATACAGTTCTGCACAAGTACCAGATTTCCTTTAATTAACGAGTAAAATTTCTTCTGATTCCCTTTAAAATATTTGTTTCTTGCCATTGGAGCAACTCTCAAAATTCAAGCCGCTAATGCCTTCCCTTGAATCGTACTAAGATTAAACAAATTGTACACATTTCTTTGACTGGGAATAAATCAATGTGTATGTATGAGTGAGTACACATGTTATGACATGGCTGTTAACGGTTGACTGTCGCCATGGTTTTGCTTTGGTTACTCAAGCCGGAAGGATATGAGTCGTCGTGAAGTGTACAAAGAGCATATATTTGCGGTAAAAAGAGAGTAAGAGAGATTACCTGTTCATGAGAGGTTTAAAGTGTAATGGATCTATTTTGTATCAGTGCCAAATTCTTGTCACAGTTTACTAAAAAATTTTTCGTCACCGATACAGAATTGGGTTATAATTGCCGACTTTAAAATAATTACAAGTATAGCTATTTCTTATTAGCTCTTTAACTTGGATTATCAATATCCTGGTTGCCAGGTGCTAAAGCGTAGTGCGGTGGCATATTTTAATTTTTTTTTTTAATTCGTAGCAAATTTAATACGATCGTATCAAAGTGCCAACGCTGGTCACCGCCAGAACATCAGCGCATACACAGGCATCGCTTCCCTTTTGGGTGTTGATCCGATGCGTCCACATACGTGGCATTTATTGAGGTCAAAGTTATGTTTTTCTGTCTTAAAATTAACCCTAACAGGAACTTTAATATTTTTGATAATAAATACTCCGTTTTCCGCTGATTCTTACAATGATCCTTCGTATATCGAAAATGGTATTCATAGGTGCTCTAGTAATATTCACTTGAAATGAAGTTTTTCATAATCAGCGATTTTAAGAGCAGGCCTTTCTCTTTACACTTTCAGTCGTGTCGGAACTGCGCAGAATCCAACACTTTGGCCAAATTCAAAACAAACTTCGAACTCACCAAAACGCACTCACTAAAGCTGATTGCGTGATAATTGTGTTTTGTTTGTATTATTTTTCAGCTTTTCCTTTATCGTTTCTGCAGCGCTGTTTGCCTGTTTTTTTTTTTTTTTGCGGAGCACACTTCACGGTTTCGCTACTTTTCCTTTTCACTCGATTTCCACGCTTTGTTATTATTTGGGGGCCAACAAACAAAAGCAAAAGAATCTGAGTCAATTTCAAAGGCAAGTTCAAACAACGGTCAATTGCCCAATTTTATGCGAACTATAAAGTGTGTCGAATGGCAGTTAAAAGGGGAAAAATAAAAAACACGAAAAAAAACTTACAAAAATCTATACAAATTTTCACTTTTCAAATGGGAAAGCAGACAATTTGAGAAGCAATTGCAAATTGAAAGGAAAGGGGAAATAAGCCATGGCAACTTTAGAACTCGCAGAGCAGCAATAAAAAAAAAAAAATGCACCAACCCGCAGACCGACTGACCCCCCACCAACGAGCAGGCAAAGGCTCCAACAATATGCTGAGCTGGAGAAATGCCAAATCGAAATGGAGCAAAGGAACCTTGAGGCGCGCGGCTGGCAGTATTGTATGTACTTGATATGTACGAGTAGGTAAGTAGTCAGTCGATATTTGTCGACAAGTGCGAGTTGGATGGAGTGTGTGTGGGTCTAACCGCGTAACAGAGCGTGAAAGCATGTGTACGAATACATATATGTGGCGAAGCATTGAGGCGATTTATTTGCGTAGATGCGTGTATGTGGGGAGGTTTGTTTGCTTGCGCTGATACATACATACTTCATACGTACGTACGAGTACGCATACATTTATGCTTATTGGCATAGTGAGTCATTTGCAGTTGCATTTTCAGGCTGGTTATAGTGGTTGTTGTTTTGGATTTTTTTTTTTGTTGGTTTTGTTGTCATCACGCAATATGCCACAGAAGTGCGTATGAGAATGTGGTGTGTGGGGCACTCAAGCACACCTGCATACATACATACATATGAACATTCGTGCATACTTATTACTGTTTTACAGCCATAGGAGCTATTTGGCGCTTGTACACTAGAGTGGACCAAAAAATGTTTTCCGAGGTAGGGTAGGGGACAAGGTGGCCCACTTCCCAAATTTTTCCTCTTACCGAAAGAGGTCCTGGTACCACGTTTCTAAGTATGCATTTAGAGGATGCCCATGTTTACTCTAGAAGTATTGTGTACATGTATTGATCAAAAAAATAATAAAATAACTTGGGAATATCTCAAATCTAAATTATCGCTTTTTATAAAAATCACTAATATTTTTACCAGTTTCATAGCAATCCACTTGCGCATTTTGAGGTCATTGAGCACCCTGTATTGGTTGCAGTAGAAAACTGAAAGTTGGTATAGATTTAACATATATCAAAAAGAAAAAGATAAGGCGGTGCCCCGTTTTCAGGAATTAAATTAAGAGTGAGCAAGACTGCGCTGCTTCGCACACAAGCGCATGTGTGTGTTTGCCCATCTCTGCTGATTTGCAAATGAAAGTGTACGTTTTCTACAACTACGACTACAAAAACCATCAACAAATGTAACAAGGCATTCCATAGCAGCCAATATACACACAAACGCTTCGGTTTTTTCAAGCTTTCTCTCGAATGATGCCACTTAGTGGGCGCATTCCGCGACTCACCTGTTGGCAAACATTCCCTCTGACTTGTTAATGTGCGCTAGCTATTCTAGCCTTCTAGAATTTGTTTTTGTCTTTTTTCGCTTTACTGCCATTTTTAAGCTCAGCCTCCTCGCGCGCATAAATTGTTTGGCATTTTTATTTAGTTTCTTTTTCCTCCTATGGATTTGCATTTGTCGGAGAGCTTTTACAAGTGTGCACAATTGTAAACATATCTACATACATCTGTACGTACAATTTCACATCTATGTACATAACTACATTCAGTCTAGTTTTCAGCTGCATTCATTTGCAAGCTTTGTCTTATAATTTACCGTGTATTTCTCGTCGTTTATTTACAAATAAAATTTTATGCACACAAATTCAGAAAAAGACAATTTGGAAAATCTTTACGTGATCGCTAGGATTAAGGATTACTCTTGACTCAATACTTGACTCGAAGAGTCTTGAGGAATAAATTCGTTACGCAAACCAAGTCTACTGGAGAGTATTCTTACAGCTTAAGTTCAACTTGTTTATACTACATCGTCACCTGAGTGGAAGATCGACCTATCTCGGCAGCCAATTCAACAACGCTCTATCTCAGAAAACTTTTCAAGAACGCCCTATCTCAGAATTGGGTTAAAGAAAGCCCTATCTCAGAATTTTACAATGCAATGTCTGACTAACAAAACTAACAAGCTAAAGGCGCTCTCGGAACGCCGCACAGTGGTTCAAAATTGGATTTTGTTTGTTCACAATTCACTGGAGTCTTAATTTTTCAATCAATTGGATTAATTTTTTTGTAACTTTTTCTACTTTTCAGCACTTTGCACTAACAAATTTTATACAAACTAACAAAAATTCAAAAATCGGGCAAATTTGCAATATTTTATTAGCTTTCGTTAAAAACTGAAGGCTCCACCTAATTGTGAGCACAAAATGTCAATTTTGAACCACTGTGCGCAGACTGCCCACAAAAATTCTGAAGCACTGTGGTGGTTAGTAGGGTTATCAGCTTCTGAGAATCATACTCGCACACTCGATGGGACGGCGGCTAGTGGTGTGAACACGCCACTGCCGCTTGTCATGCAACAAAGGTCGTGGGATGGTCAGCGGAACACCCCCAACAGAGACTGCCACATGGCTCTATGGCCTGCACAAGCTGATTAGCAGGCCACTCCCTTCCAAGGAGGCAGTCTCCCTGGTTTGAGAGGTGCAGAAAGGAAAAGAAGCACCTCTCTCTTCATCCGCGGGCTCGTGTCTAGCTTCTTGCAGATTCATCCATGTGTGTGGAAATCGAAGAAACTCTTCGATACTGTAATTCCAACCTTCCGACGTAAAATGGGAGGGTTATAAAGCTGGAGAAGACCGAGGGTACTGCTGAATGCTGATACCAGTGTATTCATAAGTTATGGCTACGACGAGGCGGTTCTTAAAGTCCTCACGTCTGCTGCCAGGGCATCAATCTCCGGAAGCGTCAAAGCTCTGTAGGAAAGAACGCGATCCCATGGTGCATAGAGGTCGATACGACTTCATCGGATACGGAGAGTATTGGTGGCGAGTGCTCAGCTAAGCAGACCAGCAGATAGTCTCCGAGGTCTGTTCGACAGAGGCCTGGAAAAAATTCTAGAGGATGAAGACCTTACAGATCAAGGTTTACAAGGCGGTCATCGCCAAGTTTTTGCTGCACATTGAGATGTAACGTTACTGGACTTAAATCAAGTTAATAGCGGCGACCATCTTAGGTTGAACCAGAGCATTCATGCTAATCGTAACCGAACTAAAAATATTTCTTTTTCAAAATTTTCAGCAATGGGTATATTTTGATCACCATGAAAGGAGATTAAAAAGATCTAGATCATGTCTGGTGGATCGAGATGGAATCACCTTCAGCCTTGCTGAGAGACGCGAATCCTCCTAAAACTTCCCACAGGAATCTCGAAGTTGTGTCACAGGAATCTTTGCTCAGCTCATCCTAATTCAACATAGAGGAACTTGGATATTTCTGAGGACATGCTGGAGGAATTGGTTGAATGTTTCAGTCCTGCGTGCGGGATACCAAAAGGGGTTGGAGTTCCAATATTAGAATGATGTCTTTTCTTACAATTTTGAATTTTTCGAATAAGGAATGATTTAATTTCACACGTAGAAGGATTTACATTTATGTATAATATTTGATTTCCAAAACACAGAAAGCGTCAAAAAATATGTATTCTGTGTAATCTTAAAGCATGCGATAAAATTGCTCATACTTCAGATGCGCAAACTTCCTTCACAAAAGACTTTCAACAATTTACGAAGAAGCTAAAACTGTTTGAATCCACGCCAGATACGTGGCCACATTCACATAAACTCCAGGCACCCCACCTTGGCCACAACCAATGCCCCAAGCCACCAAGCCGACCACATACCAAATGTTGTTGCTCTGGCAAACGAGTGGTGCACCGCCATCACCCTGTATGAAAGAAAGCACAGCCAAGTAAATACAAAACTCTGTCACCTCTTCGCTCCACTCATTCACTCACCGTACAAGCATCTTTGCCCGCTTGACCACCAGCACAAATGAAACTACTATTGTTTAATTGAAAAGATGGTCCGAGTCGTGTGGCCTGCAGCAATGACTGACACGCCGCATTCGTAATGAGTGGCACATCCACCTCCCGTTCTATAGCCTGATAAGCGCCTGTGGGACCAAAATCGTTCTTACCCCAACCGGCCACATAGCACGTTTGACCCACAAAAGTTGTCGTCGGCAAGCAGACAGTGCCCACCGTAGATTTTGTGGTGAGTGAAACAGCTGTAGCGAGTTGAATGATGGCGATATCATTTTGTAAATTAGCCGAATTGAAATTCGGGTGCAAATAAACGGCTGCGATGAGCACATCTTGCGCTGGTATGGGCTCCGAAGTGCTTGCCGCATCCCATTCGCCGACACGCACCTTGAAGGTTGAAGTGCTGCAAGCGTCAAAGTAAGTAAGTCAGCAATAAGAAAAATACGAAAAATTTTTAAATAGCGAATTATCTTACGGAATATTGTAGACTTTGTGCGCGGCCGTGAGCACATGCTGTGCAGTGATTAGCGCTCCGGCGCCCAAATAAACCTCATTGTTGGTAAGCAGCGCTGCGACCCAAGGATATTCGCCGAATTGCGCTTGACCAGCGCCGCCTGGTGTGCTGCCGGGGGGTGGTGAATAGCGGCGTCCACACTGGTATGAACCCGCTAGGCAGCAAAGTGTGAGTCCGTAATTGCAAAAGGTTGGTGTAACAATGGGAGACGTCAACTGCACGGGGGCGAGGAAGAAGTTTCGTATACACCACTTTTAACTTCAAGAAATCTTATTTCACTTACATTGTTCACGATGCGTACGTCGATTTGACCGCTGCCGTCATTGTTTGAATTCGAGCATGAACCGGGTGGCACACAGATGCAGTACGATGTGCTGCTGGCCGGAACAGTAAATGGCGAAATGCTGCCGACTATCAGTTGGCGTGTCATAACTGCGAAAGATATTTGTGGCAGTTAGATTAATATTAGAACTTTATTTATTTTAAAGAAAGCAAAAAAAGGTATCAGCAAAAATTTAAATCTTGGTTTCAAAACCGTTCTGCGGATATGACGATGCAAATTTGTTAATAGACGTTCAGAGTGCACTAAAGATATTAAGTACCCACTTTTTACGGTTTTCAGGGCAGCACAGCGGGTCGCGTTTGATGAAATAGAAGCCATACAAATGTATTTGGACGAAGCTTATAAACCTACAATCGACGAAGAGATAAAAACAACAACAAAGTAAATAAAATATAAGAAAATCTTCAGATCCGATAGTATAATAGCAGATCTGTTGAATATTGGCGCAAAAGAAACTGGAAACGCATATCTACCATATGTTCATCGCAATTTGGCCAGACCAATACATTCCCGAATATAGAAGTCGTCGTTACTCCGCCAGGACAATCCAAAGACTCTAGAGACATTTACATACGTCGACACATAAAGCGAGCCGGTTGCTTCTAGGCGAACTATCGCTTCAGTTAATAATAAGCACGATGAGAAGTTGTCCCTATGACGGCATGTCCAAATTTGGGAACTCTTATAAACTGGTTTGCCGTATTTCCACTAGGCATTGAAATTACGAAAAATGTGTGTAATTTAAAAAATATCATGAATTCCGTCATTATGACGAATTCCATCGTGATCACGAAATTCTCCTTCAAATTCGATACGAGTTATTTTATTTGGATATATTTTATTTAACCAAAACATAAAAACAAACAAAAACCAAAGGCAGCACCAACTACGAATATGTCGTAAGTGCTGATAACATTTCTCGCGAATTCGTGACGGGAGATTTTCTCACGACGGGAGTTCACTCGCAATCTGTGATAGGCCTGCATGTGGAAACGAATTTAATAGCAATTTTATAACTTAATGACTAACTATTTTTTAATGCCAAACTTTTTCATTAAAATTTGTCTAATTTAATGCCTAGTGGAAATTCGGCATTACGGCAATATATGTAGAATAGGGTGGTCCAAAAATGCAGGTGAAAAAGTAAAGTCGAAATTTGTATGCTCTCACATCCTACGATTGCTCTATACCGAAAAAGAATATACCCCTATTTTTTTTTTATTTTGAAATAAAAAAATATTTAGAGGTCGCTCAAAGCGCCCAAAGGGGGACCTTAAATCTCATTTTCAAAACATGTCGGACGAAAATAGCGGTTTTTTTTTAATTATTATACACCACCTATATATAATCTACACTAAGTTTTGTTTCGGGTGGATTTCGTGATTTTTTTTTATAGCACCGTGTTTTTATAGGAGTTAGCAACCCCCAAAACCCCAATTTTGTAACTTTTATTGAGATTAAATGAGTTTTGAATTTTTGAAGTGGGTGCGCCATTTTGAATTTTTTAAATCTGGTATAAGCGACCCAAAACAGCTGGCTATATGGAACCACTGTGCAGTGCGACGACTTTTACCATTCTTCAATCCTAGCTAGGAGAGAATAGGGCATATAAGAAATTTCAGCGAATTCGTAGTACGGTTACCATTTTTAGCCGCAGCTTACATGGAGATGTCCCACTGTGTGTAAATACATAAAACAACCGTGAAGTATTGCTTAATAAGTAAAAGTGTATGCAACATTCGTAAAAATAAAAAGTGCTCAGTTTCATTGTATTGTCTATCCATCTACTTTGGGTACTACATTATGTTCCATAATCAGAACTACTTCTAACAAAATTTGGAAATTATTAAAAATACCAAACTTCACAAATCATTCAACTACTTAGTTTGTTTTTCATAAATGCATACGTATGTAATAGTAATATTTTTATTTATTTAATTTTTCACAAAACTTTCACATAACCCAAACGTAGCAGTTTTCCAAATTCTGAATCACCTGTTGCACTCGGCGATCCTATGGACTGGCCACCATTGTCACCACCACTGCTGCCATTAACCGAACTAAATGTAAATCCTCTATTGCGACGTACCGAATCAACCGTAGATAAGCCGTGTGCGCTCTGGATATAATCCGACAAAAGCGCCAGACTGCACAAAAGGGCAACAAGTGCAAAGGCGCTGAAGTGGAATTGCATTTTATTTATTGAATTTGCAAATTTGTTTGTACATATATATTATATGGAGGTCCTTCGTTGCGCAAACAAACAGTAAATTTTGTATCGCGTGTTAACACAACCACTACTCTAAGTAAATATGTATGTAAAAGCACTTGAAACTCCGCGCCGTTAAATATTTGCTATCCACTCGACCACGCGTGTTGGTCAACTGCTCGTGATAATTTGAAATATTTTAATTTTATATAGATTATTATTTTCTATATTTCTGGAATTGCGGGTGAGTTTGAGTGGCGGCATAAAAAAAAGCAAGTGGAACTAGTAGCTAGGGACACAAAAAAAAAATCCGTGAAAACTACTCCAACAATAATTTGTGGAGTCAGGCAATAGGAAAAACTAATAGCAATAAAATAAATTTCCCATTTTCATACGCACCGGTGGCGCTGGTTGGCTGTTTGGTATGTAGTATGTAAGTATGTACCGATGGCCCTCACCCGCCGCTGATGGCGCACACAAAGTAAACAAATTTTGATTCACCGAATGCTGTGGGGTTTTCCGGGTAAGTACTCAATGGCAAAGTGACACTTTTTAGTCAATTGAAACAGGCAGGCAGGCAATTAACTGTATTCGCATGGCAGTACATGGCACCCACATACGAATGCCTGCACATTAGGGTGGTCCAAAAAAAAAGTAAAATCGGAATTTCTATGCTCTCACTCCCTAGGACTGTTATATATCGAAAAAATATATCCCTATTTTTTATTTTGAAATCTAAAAATATTTGGGGTTCGCTCAAACCGCTCAAAGTTTTTCAGAGAAAAAAAAAGTTTTTCGTAGAAGTAAAGAATTCTTGAAAATCCGATCGAAAAATATTGATTTTCCAGACTCCTATACAATTTCTACGAAAAGTTTTTTTTCCATATAAAATACATGGAAAACTTTGAGCGCTTTAAGCGACCTCTAAATATTTTCTGATTTCAAAATATAGGAGGATAGTTTTTACGCTATAGAACAAACCTAGGGGGGGTGAGAGCATTGAAATTCCGATTTCACTTTTGCACATGCATTTTTGCACCACCCTACTGTACATACATACATATGTACATATGTAAACACACATTCACGGCTATGCATGTAGTGCAACCACTTAGCTTTGCGAGTGGAAAGTGTAAAAAAGTGAAGTGGCTATAGGCAAATGGACCGTCGACCTGCAATCAGAGTGGGACGAAAAAAATGTAAAATGCTTTTGTGACATGAAAAATTACTGTTGGCGCAAATAATTTGATTCTAACAACTTAATGGATTTCAGTGAGCGTCAAAAGCTTCAATATGTAGTAAAAGTAATAGCATTGGGAGCAGAAAAAATATGATTTGTTAGCTTATTGTTTGATTCATTTTTTGCTGGTCGTCTGACATTCAAATACTCAAAGGTGCTGTAAAAGCGCTTGCGCGAATAGTTGCAGTTTTTAAATAAGGATTTACAAACACACATAAATACTATATGTACATACATACTTAAGTATTTATTAATGAGTCTAATGTCATCAACTTTTTTGTAATGCAATTGTTTACTCTAGCTTTTTGTTGATTTGTTACTAATGTCACAAATAAGCACGCACCTGTTGCAGCATGCATGTACATTAGGGTGGTCCAGAAAAAATAAGGTCGGAATTGTAATGCTCTCACCCCCTAGGATTGTTCTATATCGAAAAAAGTATACCCTTATTTTTTATTTTGAAATCAAAAAAAAATATTTAGAGGTCGCTCAGAGCGCTCAAAGTTTTCCATGTAGGGATGTGTGATTAACCAATTAATCGAACAAGCTGATTAATCGAAAGCCCATTAATTAATTAATCAAATATCTATTATTTTTCATTAATCTAAATAATTAATTTCCCAATTAATTACATATTGATTAATCAGAATCTAATTAATTTGATTACTCAGCAAACTGATAAATCATAACCTGATTAACCAGAAATCTGACTAATTGTTGTTATACTTTGTTCTACATATGAACATACGTATGTATGTATACAAAAATAGAAAACAATTTATATATATGTATGTATGTTCATATGTACGTATATATGTATATGTATACGTATTTTTCATTTTAAGGACCTACATATATATGTATGTACATATGTATTTACGTAATATGTACTATATAGTACGTACTTGTTTGGCATTTTTTATTAATAATACGAATATTGAATCCCAGTAGAACTTGGGAGCATCGTACCATTGCTCGGTGAGTACTCCCTTGGGAGTATACGAATACTCCCCATTGCTCCCTATGCTTCTGTGTATAAGCATGTAATTTTGTATTCTCCCTTTAGCATTGGATGTCCTAGGAGGGGGAGTAATCCCTTTTACCTCCTAAACGAGCAATCGGGGAGCACACACAGAATTATCATCCCACAAACCTCCTAATAGAGCAATACGGGAGTACTCCCATAGTTACCTCCCAGAAACCTCCCAAAAAGACAACAAGGGAGTGCACATAGAAAACATCCCATATTCCTCCCGAACGAGCAATAAAGGAGTGCCCCCATTAGAGACATCCCGAAAACCTCCTGTAGGAGTAATAAGAGAGCAATGATAACGAACATTTTACATTAGCCAAACAGATTTTGCTATTTATTAAATTTTTTTATTTATCTTTTTAATCACTTGCATTTGTGCAATATTACAAGATCTTAAAAATAAAACATAAATGATACGTCTTACATAATTGCTTAATTTTAGAATTATATTGCAGAGAAATCATATGAAATTAAAACATAATAATAACAAAACGGTAAGATAAGATTTGAATTATATGCACCTATATGCACATATAAGTATGTACTCCTATATGATTTCCCGGGTGTCAAGGATGCTTGCCAGTTCAGGAATTCACCAAGCGGGGAAATTGTGAAGGTGACTTTGCTTATCTGACATCTTTGTCACCCATGCGATGTTTAAACCCGGGGGTCACACTTAAATGCTGACACTAATTTGCGCAATCTGAAAAGTATTTAACGGTGCATTTACAAGTAATACAATACATACTTAATATATTTAAACAAAAATTGAAGTGCATACCAACGGACTTTTATTAAAATCTGTGTGCTATCCAAATTAAATTATTGTGTCCTCCTTATGCTTCTATAAGAAATATTTTCTGTTGTTTTTTTTTTGTATGATAAATTTTTTCGAAAACACAAATTTCTTTTGAGCGAGGTGCGTACTGCTCTCCTATCAATCAAAAAGAATACTCTTTGATTTCTCGCTTAGGAGACATCACTTTTTGCTCCTAAACGAGTAATAGCGGAGTAAAAAACCGACAAATCTCGCTTATTGCTCTCAAATCATGCCGCAGGGAGCATTCTTTAATTGCTCGCTTAGGAGATCTCTCATTAAGCTCCTAAACGAGTAATAGCGGAGTAAAAAACCGACAAATCTCGCTTATTGCTCTCAAATCATGCCGCAGGGAGCATTCTTTAATTGCTCGCTTAGGAGATCTCTTATTTGACTCCTAAACGAGTAATAAAGGAGTACAAAACCGAAAAATCTCTCTTATTGCTCAGAAATCAGGTTAAGGGAGTACTCTTTTATTCCTCAAATAGGGAGATCTTCCTTCAAGTTCTAGTGGGATGTGCATACGCACATACATATTTGTACATACAAACATACATATAAAAAATTTCATTTGGTTTGAAAGCAAACTCGAAAGAAATAAACAAAGTTATTCAGGGCGTGTGTGAATCGGTAACAAAGTTCTATGGGGAAAGCTGTTGAATAACATTTTTACTATGGTGAGACAGTTTGACAATATGCTATGTGAAATGAAATATTTTTTGACAGCAGTCAATTTTTGATAACCGCGGATTTATGCGGAATAAAATATTACAAATTGAAGTGAAATTCATATTTTGAGAAAACATCGCAATTCATCAACTGAAGCTTTTAACGAACGAAAGGTTACACACATCAACAATCTTTGCGATTGTCAAAATTTTCTATGCATTTATCAAAAATTTCACTAGCCTCATGAGCTAGTGAAATTTTATTCACCTCATAGTTGTCAAAAATTTACTCGCCTCGAACTTTGTTACCGATTCACATACGCTCTCAGATTTCAATTAATTTTTGTTTTGAGTAAACAGCAATTACACAGCAAATCAACCTCACCTATATTTACGGTGACCATCCGTCCTGTATTATACGGGACAGTCTTCTTTTTTGACCAATTGTCCTGGTAATTTATTTATTTTATACGGGACGCCAAATGTTCTGTATTTCCTTTTACACCTAAAATTTTGTGGACGGAATAACTGCAATATTTTCAAAGCTTAGGTAGCCGCAATTGGATTCTTAAAAGTGTATTGCCGTAATAAGGTTAATATATACCTACAATTATGATAGCCAGGCGGAAATCACGGTCGTTGACTCTTTGAGGATATGCTCGAAAATGGTAAAGGAATTCCTTACTCCTCTCTCGGTGGTGGGCTCCACTGGTTACATGTACTCTGCTACTGCAGCAGCTGTATGGAGTATGATGAAGTGGAATTACTTCAATAGCTGCTACTAAGCTTAAGAATTTAAAACCTTGGGTCTCACTCCTAAAGCGTTTTCACGAATAGATACTAGCCAATTTCGGAATCTTATTATGAGAGCTCGACTTCGACTCGATTGAGTGAGAGATCAGGCAATGTTTGATCAATTCGGAGCCATCAGTATGTCTACTGCTTCTTTAATAGAGAGCAGACAGACAGAGGACCTCACCAACGACTATTAGACCTCCATCAAGTTGTCGTCACTGACTTTGAAAAGTTCACCCGCATACCTACAGCTTCGGAGCATTGTTGCCTTATTTCCAATTATCGCTCGAATACTTTTCCCATCCAAGCTCCGTCCTTCACATTTCCGGTACTGCAGTGATGTAAGCCTTATGGATTTCTAGGACATCCAGAGCTTGAAGGACCGTACATTCCAGGTACATATCTGTAAATCATATACCTTTCCCACTTGCAGGGGCTGTCAGTATTGGTATAGATAATGCTCCAAGCCATTTTATGCTTTTTATTTGGATTTGTTTTTAACGTCGCTTGTTCCAAGCCCATCGCGCAAGCTATTTTAATATTGGCTATCTTTTGTCAGTCTCAAAGGGACTCAGTAACGCATTTCAAGGCCATTGAGCACCCTGTATTGGTTACAGTAGAAAATCGAAAGTTGTAGATATTACAAATACCAAAAGGAAAAAAAACTAAGTGGGTGCCCCGTTTTCTACGACGACATTTTTTCCGCACATACAAAATTTGGACCACCCTAATGTACATGCACCAAGAAATGCAAAATTACTAAATACATACATACAAATATGTATACATTTATGCACGTTTGTCTGCCCTAAATATTTTAATGGATTGGTGGTTTATGACTTATTTAATAATTTAAACAGAAAACCGCAGACCTTGATTTGTTGATGTCCTGGACTCCGGGGTATTTTAATTCCCAGCATACACTAATACATTAAATTATTATATGTTTACAAAAAAGGTAAAGCTATTGATGATTTGATTTTTGTTTTAAAATAACATACACTTGTAACTTATTAGTTTGCTTGTACAGCCTTGTAGGTTTTTTTGTTTTTGTATTCTAATTTTAGTAAGTGCTACATAGTTCTACGACAAAGTGTATTACATATGGAATGGAAATAGGTAGGGAATGTAAGTCCACCGAAGGTAGCGAAATGTAAATGATAGCTCTCACGACAGTCGGGTCTACGTAACCGGAACGACCCAGATTTATGTATATCTGGCCAAGGACTGCCCCCCAGCATCACTACCCAAAACCTGTTTTGGGAGTTTTTATGCTGTTACAACAACAACAAATATAAACGATGCATAAGTACAAAAATGCGGTAATTTTTCTATAATTTAAAATTTAATTTATTTTGAAGAAATTAAAAAAGTATATTTTTGTGCTTATAGTAAATATTATTAAATATAAAGCATTCTCTCAATTTCATAAGAATTTTGAAACATTTTAAGAAATATCTCGCAGAAATATTATTAAAGGTTCCTATTGTTTTATTTTAATTTACCTCATTTTTTTCTTTTTGTTTTGTTTCATTTTCTGTTACTTAACTTGGTATGAAACATATTTTTTTACTATTTAAATGAAATGCTTTCTTTTCACTTGTTTTTTTGACGTAGAATACGTCTTACCTTAAGGTATGGGGGCTATGTTCAAATGTTGTAGTTGTAATTTTTAGAGCTTCACAAAAACGCTTATTGCACGAGAACTAATAAAGCGATTTCAAAGAAAAGTGTGGCGTTTCAAAGATAAAATTCCAAACCTGTCGACAGATTCATTTTTGTAAATAACCAATTCGGTTTCTGTCGTAAAAACAACGGTAAACATTGCCTTATTTTGGGGTCAATTTTGAGCCTTTAAAGTGCTCTAGCAACTTATTGTTGGCATATATAACTTTCATTTTCGGGATATAGGTTCTTTGGAGCAGTAGAAATATTATCGGGTACAAATTTTATATAAATTTAACAAATATTGAGCATTTTAAGGCAAAAAATTGTTGAAAAAATTTGCAAATTTTTTTCATTACCAAAATGCTCGAAAACCGCTCGAATGATTTTGTTTTTGTTTTCTTTAATCAAAAATTCAAGAGTTTTCCTTTCGTTTGGTATATGGGAAGTATTGGTTGATATCTTCTATATATGTTTATTTTATTCAAATATATGGGCATAAATGATTTTCCATACAAAATCACCTCGTCATCATTTTGCAAACACGTGCATATGTTGGAAGTGTGGGAAGGAGACAAAAAGTATGTATGCGTATGTAATGCGGCTTTTGATCGCAGCGTATGTACATATGTAAATGCATATATACGTACATATGAAAGTTTCAGTTAATGTGGATCTGTTTGGTTTTGTTATCGATATTTTTATCGATTTTGTTATCGATTTTGCTATCGATTTTGTTATCGATATTTTTATAGATTTTGTTGCCGATATTTTAATCGATTTTGCCATCGATATTTTTATCGGTTTTGTTACCGATATTTTCACCGATTTTGTTATCGAAATTTGTATCGATGTTGTTATTGATTTTGCTATCGATATTTTCGGAACTTATCGATATAATGATCGATATTTTTATCGATTTTGTTATCGATTTTGTAATCGATTCTGTTATTGATTTTATTATTGATTATTTATCGGTTTTGTTATCGATATTTTTCTTGATTGTTTTAACAATTTTGCTATCGATATTGTTATCGCTTTTGTTATCGATATTTTTGTCGCTTTTGTCATCAATATTTTTATCGATTTTTCTATAGATATTGTTATCGCTTTTGTTGTCGGTATTTTTATCGGTTTTTTTACCGATTTTGCTATCGATATTGCCATCGCTTTTGTTATCGATAGTTTTATCGATTTTTTTATCGAATTTATTACCGATTTTGTAATGGATTTTTTGATAGATTTTGTTATCAATTTTGTTATTGACTTTGGAATCGATTTTGTTATCGATTTTGTAATCGATTTTTCGATAGATTTTGTAATCGATTTTTTATCGATTTTGTAATCGATTTAGTTAACGATTTTGTTATCGATATTTTTATCGATTTTGTTATCGATTTTATTATCGATTTTGTTATCAATATTTTTTTCTTAGTTTGTGCTTTCGTTTTTGACTTGGATATGCTCTTAACCATACCACGTATTCTACGTTTAAATTTAGCGGGTGTATCTCCGATACAGCCTGCAGACCAAGACGAAGGCGCTGGACTGTTCCTTTTTTCCTAATGTTTAAAGCATTTTATTTAAGTGAATTAAAAAAAAAACGAAAAGCGATTTGCACGGCATCTACCTTTTGCACTATGCAACCGAAGGGCGCCAGCAACCCTGCTCCATTCTAAAAACAACAAGGGCTGTCATAATTTGACAAATAAAACAAACGAGTTAATTGAGCAAAAGTAACGAGCTGCAACACCGAGTTCACACACAACAAAATTAATAGAACGATCGAGAACGACTGGCGTGAAAATTTTCGATAGGCGTTTCAGCCACGGGAAAAGTCTAAAATAGTTTAAATAAATTTGCAGGAAGCTTTTGCATAACATCTAAAATATGACACGTAAGTGCTTTGGATCTAAAATAGTGTTTATATTTGTTTCTGTTTGTATGGGAACACGTAACAAGTTGCGTTTGGGTCTGCGATGATGTGCCATAAATGGCCAAAGCAAAGGCAGCGATTTTTTTGGTTTGGAAGGTGCGTAAGCTTCAAATATAATCTAAAAAAGTTGTCATCGATTAATTTTATAAATTATCTTCTAAACAGGTTAACTGTTTTTTTTATTAAATATAATAAATATTCGTTGTTTGAGGTAATGTCGCCATTTTCACGTCATCCCCTTCTATGGGCGTGACCTTCGATTTAAAACTTGTTTACTTTCTCATTTTATGGAAATAGACAAAATACCTTGGGAAAATACGCATGGCACACGCCTTCTTCAAAAAAGGCACAACACGGAAACAAATTGAGGTCGATTTTTGCATAAATAAATACCAATTAATGCAAATTTGCAAATATTCTCCAAATAGAAAACTACTGTTATTCCTGTTTTTGCATTAATTTTAAAGTGTGTTTACGATATACATACACATGCTACATATCACCCATTTCCTAAAATAGAGCGTTTCAGAACGTCTACGATTTGCAGGTTTTGCAGGATTTAGTCCAAATTTCGACAAAAACGGCTTTATAATTTTGAATTTAGATATATATGTACATATCCACATACTCCCATAGTAAAGATGAATACATCATACATATTTTGCTCCAGTGGGATAATAGTAATCGATACAGATATGAAACAGAAGAAGGGGAAGTGGTAATTTCTGCCAGAACTCGATACTTGTATTTACACTATTGAAGTTTGGTTAGTTCACATTTTCTAGCGTTTTTAAAGAAAGAAATGTAAAGTAACATAAATAGGATATTCTAGTAATGTATACAGTTTTTGTTTAAGAAAATTAGTATAAAGAGTTGTAAGATATTGTCCTGGTTAGATTTGTTTAAGTTTTGCAATGTTCATTGGCAAGTAACTTCGTGCTATGAATATGAAAATTTTTTTAAAACGTATTTGCTTCACATTGAAAAGCTTTTGAAGTATCTGATTTTCATTGGCGCAGATGCATTTTAATTATGCTCTTTACATACATTTTATCAAAACATACAATTTCTGGATGCTTAATTTACGTAAATTTAAATTGTCAAACTGTTAGCGAAGTACAAATTTTCAGAAATTATCGCTTATGTAAATAAATATTATCTATACGGTGATTGATGGCAAGTTAATTCCTATTTTGATATGAGTTAATTCTGTGTTTAAATATGTATACCAATATGCCTAAGTTAATAACTGGTTTAAACTATGTATTTAACTATGCTTTACAAAAAACTGATTGTTCATGTACTTTGGAATGTTCCAGGTGGAAATCAAAGAGATCTTGCCCGCCAAAAGGCCCAGAAGAAACTGCAAGAACTTGGCAAGGGTAAACGCAGTGATAATTTAACAGTTGAACAGAGGAAAGCAAGGTAATTTATATCGGCGTATTTAAAATAAGGCATCGTATTAACTTTTTTTTATATTACCCATTTATACAGAGATGCCGAGGTAATGCGTGAAAAACAGAAAAAGAAAGAGGAGGCAGCCGCTGCGGCAGCAGCTGGAAAAGTCAAATAAGCTATAGCAAACATGCGCAGCTAGCCGTTTCATAGCAGGCATTTAAGCCGCCACAATACATAGCTCCCGATATAGAATACATCAACAAAAACAACAAAATCATAAAAGCGTACATTCGGTCAGTCACTCAACTGGGCGTACATGTGCTTAGACTAGAAAAAGTTGTCACACAGTTGAAATTATAGCAAGAAACTGCACAAGTAGATATCAAAACTAAAAACAGCAACATAGGAGAACATTTAGCTAATTAAAATATAAAATTCCTGTAGATATATGCCCAATATTGATGCAAGAAACCGAGGCTGCGAAAATATTCACCTACCATTACTTGCATATACACTATATCGCGTAATAATTTGTTGTTAGTATTCGCCATTTAAGTAAATTGTCTTTGTTTTTTTTTTCACAATAATGATTGATGTTGATGATTTTTACCTGACTAAATTTTAACATTACAAATGGAATATATTATTGCATTAAAAATTCACATTTCGGAATCATTATGGAAAAAAGAAAAAGATTTGAATGAAGTAAGTTTTATGTTGTAAGCAAGAATTAGCAACCTTAAAAAAGAAATAAAATGAAAGTGAATAAGCAACATAACCAATTGGCAATATGTAGTGCAGACCAAGCGAAATAAATGAGAGAGATAATAAAGAATTCAATTAGTAATTAGTTACTTAGTATTTTAAGACGATATTATGCTACACAAATTATATACAAATAAATATGTCAAATGTAAGCAAAACTAATGGAAAAAAATGCATAGCTTTATTTGTACATACGTAGCTGGACAACTGACAATATTCTAGAATTACAGTCAATTAGAAATAGTAAATTGTGCGGCCAAAACGTACGTTTGTCTAAAAAAATCAAAAATGGTTGTGGAACATACGGTATCGGCTGTTTATTTGTGATTCTTTTTCACACATATTTACAGGAAACCAATCAAAAAACAAATATTAGAGTCAGCAATTATTTTAATTTTGATAAATATTTTTTATATATGTCAATGTTATTGTGGCTTGTTAACATTTTGTTTTTAATATTTTTATTATTATCGTAGTAATATATTTATTATTATCGTAGTACAAAGATTGTTTATTAGGAAAAATTGAAAAAGCAACAAAGTCTAAGCGGTAGAAGTATTTTTTATATAATTTTAATGTGTTGCGATTCTTAGCATGTACCCTTGCAAATCGGCTCGCCTTGGTTCAAAAAGCTCGATTTTCTCGAATTTCGGAGACTTTTGGCCTCATTGCGTATATAAGTGGTAAATTAGAGCAATTGCACGACTTCACAACATTGGCATTGCCTATGGGCGTGCTGAAATAAGTAGATGACGAAAATCGTAAAACTGTCCATTGCTGCCAAGTTGCGTTTTAATACATTTTTCGATACGACTCGACTCGGGGGAAACGCGACTTGCACCCAACACGACACTTACAAAGAGGCTGTTTATTTGAAAAATACTCTATAATCAACTTAGTGGAGAGTGCACTGTACGCAATTACGTCTAAAAACCTTGCATATTTATAGGCGTTGTTTGACAAAAGTAAGTCCCGGGAAATGTGATCTTTCGAGTAACTTTCACATGCGGGATATCCGTGTCGAAATTAACTTGCTATCCGCATATTTCTCAAGGATCTTGCCCTACAATGGGTGTTGATTGAACTACGAGTACGGTCTGATGAATTGTTTGCCTATACAGCGTTGTTGTTTTAAATCTGCCTTATGGCGTCCTTCGAAGGAAGTCCTGACTACCAGAGCTCGTTCGGGTGCTCGCGTCGATAGAATCCGGCCAAGAACTGGGACTTTTTGAGCTTTGCTAGCCTACGACAGTCCTCCGCCCCACAAAATTAGCGCAGTATAGTTATATTTAGTTGTTTTGGTTATCTAAATATTTCAGAGCACATTTTTCATTTTTATAGCCGAGCGCACGTGTGCATAAGGGTATTATAACTTTGTTCACATAACGGTTGTTTGTAATAGCCAAAACGAATCGTGATGGATATAGATACATAAATGATCAGAATGAAAAAATAAATCGTTTAAGCGGTGCCTGTCTGTCCGTCCGTCCGTGCACACGATAACTCGAGTAAAAATTAAGATATCTTAACGAAACTTGGTACGTGTACTTCTTTTCACCGTAGAACGGATGGCATTGAAAATGAGCAAAGTCGGACAATAACCACGCCTACCTCCCATATAACGGTAGTTTTCAGAAATACGAAAACTGCGATATTTTAGGAACTATTGAAGCTTATTCACTCAAAATTGATCTTTACAACGATTCTTAGACGACGAATAAGAATACTATAAATTTTTGGAAAATGGGTAAAGACCCGCCCACTTTTGATTAAATGTGTATATCTTGGTAACCGCTCTACCAATTTCTGCCAAACTTGGCACAGTTGTTGGCTTTGGTACAGCATACCAAACGGCTCAAATTTTAAAAAATCGTACAGTAATTTCGATAAATACGAAACCTTCGATAAATCAGTAAATACGTTTATGATAAATTTTGGAAAATGGGCGTTGCACCGCCCACTTCTAACCACTTATCTGTATCTCGCTAACCGTTCTATCAATTGGTACTAAACTCGGTACGATTATTGTGCTTGCCACATAAAAGCAAAAGCTTTAAAATTATTGAAATCGGACTAAAACTAAGTCCACTTTTGATATAACTTCGATATTTAGAAATTTAATGACGCTAATTTACACAAAATTTGTACTAACAACAATCCTTTGAAAAAATAACATTATTATTGGAAAATGGGCGTGATACCCCCCACATATAACTATATAAGTTTATGTTTATGTTTAACTGAACGTTCTATCGAAGATGTTTGAAATAGGCGTAAAACCACCCCTGCATACCGACACATCCAAACCATACCAGCGTCCATCTTTTGCCTGTTGGATGCTTCTTCAGTTTTCACGAATGCTGCCAAATTGGTTTCAGTTTCGCTGTCAGACTTTGAACTTCCCGAAGCCATTGTCGCTACACTCTTCTCCACGGGTCTACTATCCTCACAGGGCTGATCTGGTCCTCCTTCACAAGTGGCGCTCTTTTGCTCCACATACCATTTCGAGTTCAGACCCACTGGGTTTTGACCCCAAGACTCTTGCAGCGTCTTGAAGTCCTTCTGATCCTCCCTGCATGACCAGGCGACGATCGGTACTTTTAACTTGGTGGGTGGCTTTAGAGAGCTTGGGAAGTAAAGGCCATCATGCTGCAGCAAATCTCCTCAGACGCTGTTCGTTGGCCACACAATGATGAGTGTTTGTTGCGCAGACCTCTCGGTTCCTTTCACTTTTGTGAGAGCTAATAGGCTTTGTACTTCCGATACCATTTTTATAATTTTGTCAGGTTGCAGCTGCTGTGTGCTTCCGTGTTGGGATTTTACTGAAAAGAGGTATTGTTCTTTAAACGACGATGTATTAAAAATAGAAGAATAATACGATTACGACAGTACTAGAAACGATATGGACAATCGTCTTAATATCAGTATCGATGAATATATGCCCACGACAGTCGGGCCTGCGCTATCGAAACGAAGCAGACTTATTTCTGTCATCCTGCCTATCTCAAAATGCTGTTATATAAACTAGTACATCGATAACTGATAAATATATCGATAAGTACATTGATAACCCAAAAACTTATCGATAACTATATCGATATTAATGTCTATGAATTTACTTTGATAACCCAAAAATTTATCGATAACTATATCGATATGAATGTCTGTGAATTTACATTGATAAAAGTTATCGATAACTATATCGATAATATCAAATGTCAATGAATTTATCGATAGCATTATCGAAAAATTATCAGTATCAGTGATAATATAAACTGATGTATCAGCAATTATATCGATTATCACATCGGTAACGATAAGGATACCATCTGATATTCTACTGTTTGACTTTTTGGTGGCAGTACCCAAAACTTTCCATCATCACCACTGTCAACTTTCTGCGTTGCCCTTCACCGGTCCATATAAGCGGCACGGCTCATTTGTACGTAGATTTTCTCTATGAATAGTAATTTATGCTGTTCACAAACGCTTTTAAACACCTTAACATATACAAATTACTCCCATCTGAGCTAAACCAACATTACAGTGTTGTAACCGAGGAAAAAGAAAAACCAAAAACAAATGAATAAAAGCAAAACAATGTACATATATGTAGTAAGTTACCGCAAACAGCTACAGACATTTGCTGCCACCAATAACAGCAATCGCGCATTGAAATACAATAAATTCCGTGAAATGTAAAGAAAGTAGCTGTGAATGACATCGCCAACGACCCACGACATCCTCCTGCTGCGGCTGCATTGCAACAGAGAAAACCCACTTATAGCACTTCGCAGCAGAACCAACTGCCAACCGATAGATAGGCCTGCCGGCAGGCAGACTGATAAACAGAGAGAGAGACAGACAAGACGACAGACAGCCTTGCTTGCAATTCAACTGCAATCGAATGCAATTCCAACATCGTTAGCGTGTCGGCTTAAATGGTTAGGCGGCTATTGGCGGCTGTCGCTTGTTGACTATTGCTTTATCTTACAGCTTGTCTATATGCTGATTTGTATGTTTGTGCGCTGCCTGTTTGCCCACCGCCGATTTGGTTTATCTTACCAAAACAACACAATTTCCGTATATAATGCTCATATTGATGACATACATACATACATATGTACATACATACTGATGGGCATACGTATTTGCACCTATGTATAACTGAGCAGTCAGCAATGACAATAACGCGCCAGCGCAACCCCCCGCGGAGCAGCGTCACCTACAGCAGCAGCAGCTGCCACAAACGAAAAGTTCGATTAATCTCGCAAGTCGCGCGACCCACAATGTTGCATGCGAAAAGTCCATTGTCCAAAAATGGTAATAGGCAAAAACAAAACAAACAAAAAAGCGTTAGCAAAAAAGTGGTAGCCGAGAAAGCCGAGAAAGGGAATTTATGTCGCAAACATGGAGCGCGCGCGACGGTGGCGCAAGATGCATGCAACAGCGCTATTTGTAATAGGCCGAGTAAACAAACAAAGTCGGTAACGGACATTCGATGTCGTCCACCTTAAATGGTCAAATGGCTCATTGAACGAAGACACAGCTGCAAAACGCTGGTAACTGGATATGTTGTTGTTTGTCGAACATTATTGAGTTGGCTAGTCGGCGTGTAGAGACTCTGCCAATGGCCAACACAAATTCTAAGTCGGTTCTGGCTACATAAGTAAGCGAGTATGAGTTGAGACATGAAAATGCTGGCTGGAGTGGTGTCTTCTTGACTAATGGGCACATGATTTGCTTGGTCGTTGGATGTGGCATAAATACAAATCAAAATTCAACGAGAACGACGAAAGAACAAATTACTTGGATCGAAATAGATATATGTTCTATTAAGATTGAGACATAAAAGTTTTCGTTAAGTTAGGTTAGGTAAGTATTAAGATCCATAGCGTTACCACATGAACTACGACCACTTTAGACAGCTAATCACTGAGTACCAGGAGCAATACATCTACCCTATTGTACCCTATTTTGGTAGCGGCTTCCAGATTAGTCAGAAAGCCTGCTCCTAGTAGACTAATTCGCATTTCGCTAATGGCAGGGCACTCGCAGCGGATATGTTCCACTCGCTCCTCTTTCGTCCTGCACCACCTTTAGATCTTGTCATTGCTCAGAGCCAGTTTAAATTTGTGCATGGCAGCAGGTAATCTCTCTACACATATTCCTGGAAACCACTACACCTTCTACACCTTCCGAATCATGGACAGATCGATCACACTCGATCACTCTTCTTTTATTTTTTTGATGTTAGCCGGAAACAGCTCGATCCCAGACCATGCGGAATGGGATTGCGCACTTTTAACCACTACACTACAGCGGCCGCCTAATTAAAAACAAAATTAAGTCTATACTAGGAATGTTTCGAATGTCATATTTTTCACATTTGCGAATGCGAATGCGAATTTACGGTATGCGAATGTGCGAATGCGAATGTTAGCAATAATATTATAAAGCTAAAATCAACTTAAGTCATCGTTTTATAAATTACACGGTTCAACAAAATTTGGTCGTATTTTATCCCAAAAACGGGGCCAACCTCATTTTATAAATTTTTTGATGCTGATTCGAAGTGCATTTACAAAATTTTTCTAGCACGGCCAGTTTTTGAGAAAACTGTTGAAGTGTCAAAAAATGGCAAATTTCAAAAAATTTTGGACTTATGGCGTTTTCGTTTCTACCGAAAAATGTTACCTTAACCTTGCCCTTTACTAATAAATACTGAGAAGAGGGCAATGAGAAGGCAAGATTTTTTGTAGAAACGAAAACGCCATTAGTTTTTCCGAACAAACAAAAAACCACGTAGTAATGAAAATCCAATTCGTCTGATGGATTCTACCTCATGCCGATGGTTTGAGTAGAGGGAGTGACAAATTAAAAAAAAAAAAAACTTAGTAAAAAAACACTAGCGAAGAGCATGTCGAACGATTCCACCAGGACATAACCACTATGGAGAAGTGATACGATAAAAATGCGATCCACAAAAGAAATGTTCGATGAAAATTAAAAAAAAACTGGCAACTGATGAATCTGGGATATTGATTTTTTAATGTTGATTTGTTCATGACATTACTTTGTTTTGTTTTTAATTGATTGATTGAGATTTTCGTATTTGTGGGAAACAAGTGCACGCTATTGAAGAAATGAGTTTTTTTTTAAATTTTTCTATGCAAATATTCGCAACATCCCTAGTCTATACACATAATAAATTTGTAACAGGCCGATTTAATTGATAAGATATATTGAATATCGCTGTATGGGTATCAAACTGAAGATGAAATTTACTGCCGGAAATATTTTTGGTAAAATAAACGAAAAATATTACACTATGGCACAAAAATGAACTTTTAAAAATAACTAGAGTGCAAATAAATCAGGTTTGATAGCTGTTAGCTATACGAACAATGCCTCATACTCAGTTTTACTAGATCAATTCGTGTAATTGAGAAACAAAAATTTCATGACTCAAAAGTCTGAGTGTAGCGGCCAATTTTTTTTCATACCTCTATAGTATACTATATTACTGTTCTAAATGCCACGATTTGAGTCATATTCCGATCGCATTGCAAATTTTTATTTTTTTTTTATTTTTTGCCGCGGTCTAATGTACATACTTATGTAAGCTAGTGCAAATCTTGATTGTTTGGAGTTAAAACTTTTTTCTGTAAACAAGGTATCAAGTACCAGTTCAACAGCCTTGCCATCGTTTAAAAGAACTACTTATTCTGATTTTATTTGATAGTTGCCACTTCACAGTAACGTACGAGTACTTGGAAATGCAACATAAAGATCAAATCTTAAGTACACTGCGCGGGAGTGAAAATCAAGATATGCTACATATTTGCATACATATGTACATACATACATATACATACATGTGTACGTAGCCAGTATTACATATGTATGAACATACAATATTTCATTCGTCATTCAGTGACTGCAGGTGTTGCATGCAACTGATGCCGATGTTAGGCGGTCAATGCATGCATTTATACGTACATACATACATACATATACACACATACATATATGCCAAGTATTTAAGTAGACTAGATTAAATTAATATTTAGAGAAGGCAGCACAACACCTAGTTATTGCGATGATCTATTGTATTTAGCAAGCCTGTATTTGATTACAAATCTTCTTTTTTGGTACACGTATCGTTAAGGAACCAAGTGAAAACCCTTGTCTAAAAGCCAATTGGGGTTATGTACCTCTATTTAGGGTGATCCTAGTAAGGGAAGTGCGGGCCTCACAAAACAAAAAGCTGTCAGGTTTGACAACTGCTGCATTACCCAGCAGCAGTGCAGTATGAAAGCTTGCAACTGTTTGGTAAGACAAAGGCATGGAAGTTAATTAAATTTTCTTTAAAAACCCAATTCGTTTTTCATTGCCCGAATGCATTCTACTTAATTAAGAAAGTAGCAAAAAATATATCGGGCAAAAATTATTACTTTTCAATTAACGTAAAAATATGAGATCAACAGAAAACCAAGCTGTGCATGTATGCGCTTGCATTAGGGTGGTCCAAACATATCGATGGCTGAGTGGAAGATCGACCTATCTCGGCTGCCAGTTCGAAAACGCTCTATCTCAAAAAACTTTTCAAGAACGCCCTATTTCAGAATTCGTTTCAAAAACGCCCTATCTCAGCTGCCGATTCAAAAACGCCCTATCTCAGCTGCCGATTCAAAAACGCCCTATCTCAGCTGCCGATTCAAAAACGCCCTATCTCAGCTGCCGATTCAAAAACGCCCTATCTCAGCTGCCGATTCAAAAACGCCCTATCTCAGCTGCCGATTCAAAAACGCCCTATCTCAGCTGCCGATTCAAAAACGCCCTATCTCACTTCAAAATGTATTGAAAATATGCTGATATAGGGCGTTTTTGAAACGAATTCTGAAATAGGGCGTTCTTGAAAAGTTTTTTGAGATAGAATGTTTTCGAACTGGCTGCCGAGATAGGTCGATCTTCCACTCAGCCATCGATATACAAAAAAAAAATTAGCTTTTTGTATGTTTCTGACTGTTAACTATTAAATTTTGATGGCCTTAACGGATTTAATAATAATTGTCACGATTTTTGAAAAGACGAAACGTTGTTTGTTTCCCCTCCATGATCAAGAAGAGAGTATGACGGTCTAAATTGCGAATTCGTAGTCCAGAGCATTTGAGATGATATTTCAAGTTTCGACATATTTTCGCACCTTGTTTTGGATTTTGCTAGCAAAATTATGCACCGATTCGCATTACAGGGGCTGTAAAAACGAGGATAACGAAGCGAAGTCAAATTTTTTCGGCGTTCGTCCTTTTCACAGTACCTAAACTTAATGGAAATTATTTGTTTGATAAAACGTGGAATAAAGTCCAAAGTAATCAAGGTGTTTTCTCAATTTTCGCCATTTTTCTTGTAAATTGATCATTCCTCAATATGAGATCAAAAACAAACTTCTCCGATGCCCAAAAATCCAGATATAAGATCAGATTTGAGGAAAAAATATGTATGTACCTATTCAAGTGAACCGGGCTGTATACATACATACATATGTTTTCGTAAATAGCTATAAAATCCAGGGGAGTGCTAGTACGCAGCTCTAACCAATCAGCTAAAGCCGCCGTTAAAAAGAACACATTGTGGTATTAAATAAGTTTAAATTTTTTAATATTTTCGTATTTTTTAGATGTTGGTAACCCTAAATATTTTTTTTATTTCTATTCAAACGCTTTTATTCAGGTTATATGGTTATGTGATTATATTTTTTATGCAGTTTACAACAATAAAATACACTACACAATAATAATATTTGACCAGGTAAGTGTGAACAACCTCAATAATACTTTTTGACCAGATAACTCGATAACCAAGCAAGTGTGAACAACCTCAATGAATTTTTTTAAAAGGGTGTTAACCGAAGATATTTTATTTTAATTCTCTTCAAACGCGTTTGTTTTTAGTTGGAAGTTTAAAAATTCTGTTGAGTTTTTAAATAATTATAAATTTTCAAATAGCTGGTAACGTTATTTTTCAACATTTTTTTTACCACAAGCCGACAGGAAACATCGAGTAGAATGAAAAAAAAAATTAACAAATCCGTTGAGCTGTACGTGCGTGATTGGGTTACTAACTCATGAAATAACTAATTTTTTTAAAATAAAAATATAATGGCATTTTTTTGTTAATTTTTTTTAACAAAATTTTAGTTGTTAAATTAAACGGTAATAACACAATGTCGGATGCTACCTATAAACCTATTAGAGGCTACTTAAATAAGTAGTAGCTACTAAATACAATTCAACTGCCCAAATCTGCCTCTGAAATTTTTTTTTTACTTTTTTTAACGCGCTTATACATATTAGCTTCACCAGTATGTAAAAATGTCGAGCTTTTTAATTAGAATTCACAGAAATATTTGGAATATGCAGTTTTGTAGCTAATTTAAGTATAATCACGGGCAAGTTTAAAGTAGCTGGGACTTACGGTTGATTTTTGGATTTTTTTTTTGTAGAAGAAAATGAGCAACATTTCTTAATATCATCGAACCTACTTCATATGGAAGAAAATGACTGGCAGTGTCAACAAAAAAATGTCAAAAATCAACAGTAAGTCCTAGCTACTTCAAACTTTTTAAGAAATCTAATTAAAAAGTTTGAAATTTACCAGACGCCTTACTGGATCTGCCATTTAGAATTTCGCCGAAAACCCCCTCGTACGAAATTTTTAATCATTTCTTTAAATCTTCGAATTTTGAACGCATTTTTGGATTTTGGCCGCATTGTGCAGCGGCACAGTTTATATGTATATCAATTGATTTCAAAAAAAAAAAATAAAAAATAGAGTCTTCTTATTTTTGATATTCTCAAGTTCTGGGGGTTTGTGAGGAAACAATTTATGGACCAGCCTAATGCACATACATATATACATATGGACATATAAATTCACTCGAAGCGTTCATGCAAAGCTTATTACGTAAATATTTCTGGATACGGTCTATGTAAATTACATTATTTTTTTTGCTATTGCCTCAAATCATACACAAATATAATAATTTATTTTCCAACCTAGTATATGTAGGCATGTAATCTCACAAGTCTAGTGACGTCACATGCCATAGAACTTTAAACGCTCACGTAAGATTGAGAGCAGAGCAAAGATCTTTGCTGGCAAGCATTTTACTCGTAAGATGTTTATACAAAATCTGTGAGATCTGCGCAAGATCAGCGCAAGCAACTGACTAGCTGCCAGAGGTGCTGACTGACTGACTGACTTACTGACTGTCCGACTGACTAACTAGCTAGTCAGTCAGTCAAGTAGCAGATCAGCGCAGTAGCAACCATAACAACAATAAATACTTTAGCAAACAGTTGAATACTTAATAAACAAATGAAAAGTTTCGCGACTGCCAGCTGCCAGTGGAACGCTGAAAACGCTCAGTCGTGAATTGAATTACGTTAAGAGCGGACATACTCTAACTAAGCGTACAAAAGCGGTGTGGCAATTTGGGAAGCGAGCTCGTCGTAAAACGTCATATTGAGCTGCTTGTTGATATTTGTTTATGAAAAATATACTATAGATAGTACGAAATACCTTGCGCGAAACAACAGCGAAAAAAAAAATAATATCGCAGGTGTTGAAGGTCGAAGCCGATGACTAAAGTGTGCAGATGTCGTTGTTGATGTAATTGAAAAAACTAAAAAAAAAAAAATAAAATAAATAAAAAAGACTAGCGAGCGTACATGGAAATACGCAATATTTTCAAGTTCATTGCAAACAAGTTGACACATAAAAAATAAATTAGCTACAGTTAAAGTGTACATATATACACGAATCTTATGTGTATTTGTACATAAAAACCGCAACAAAAGGAAAAGTAAAAAAAGGCTGAGTTTTGAAAAGCAGAATAGAAGATCAGCGAAAAATTTGCAAACTAAGCCAAGAGCGCAGAATTATTAAGAGGCTGTAAGTGCTACGAAAATTAAAAATATTAGTTAATATACTAAATATGAATACAGAATTGTTATTTAATTATGATACAAAAACCAAACTAAAAGAATATAAGATACATACATATATATGTATGTACGTATGTACATATATCTAGTATATGAAAAAATCTAATAAATTGTAAATTTGCAATTTAATAAAATAAAACAAAATTAAATAAAATAAAATAAAATGAAATGAAATAAAATTAAAATACATTCAAGCAAAAAATCAAAAAAGCGAAATGACAAAATAAAGCACAGTAAAATAAAATTTAACAAACTAAATAAAGAAATGAAATAACACAATAAACAAATTTTCCAAAAATAAAGAAAATAAAACAGGGCGAGGTTAAATAAAAAACAAAAAAATTTAAGTAAATAAAACGCAAAAAATACAAATATTAAAAAATCCAAATAAAATAAAATTAAATAAAGCAACCACATAAAATTTAGCAAAACAAAATAAAATAAAATGGTTGAGATAAAATAAAACACAAGAAAACTCAATTGCATAAAACAACAAATCAAGATTTTTATTTTTGGATTATTGCCAAATCGTTTTTTTTTTCATTTAAATTTTTTCAATTAAGAATAATCATTAAATTTGGATTTTTATTTTGCCGGTGAAAAATAAAAAATAAACGATATTTGGGATATTTTTCGCCGATTTTAATCCGTTATCATGAAAAAAATTAAAGCTAAAAATAACGGTTATAATATGATCGAGAGAATAAAAATCAAAGTAAAACGATCATAGAAAAATCGAAAAAAAATAAAATCCAAAAATAACAATTATTTTTTAAATTTGATCTGAAAGTTATAAATACAATTTTAATGGTTAAATTATGTTTTTTATTATAAACGTTATAATCATTACAGTCCGTGATAAAATTATATTAAATAAAACACACAAGATAAAATAAAAAAATAAAAATAAAATAAAGTAAAATGGAACAAAGCAAAATAGAAGTAAAAATTTAATGAAATAGAAGACAAAATAAAATCGAATACAACAAAATACACTAAAATAACAAGATAAGAAGTGTAATAAAATATTAGGGCAATTCATATAAATGCGTAAATGCCTCGTAACTAGGTAAACCTCGTAAAATTATTTAATTTTGTATGGAAAACCGGTTTATTTATGAGGTTTAAGCGATTACAAGGCATTTACGCGTTTAAATGAATACCCCTAACAAAATAAAATCAAATTAAAATATAAAAGTAAAAACAGTAAAACCAAAATATGAAATAAATAATATACAAGTAATTTTTAAGTAAAAAACAAAACCGACTTCAGTTATCATATAAAAATTTAAGAAAAGCGTTAATTTCTTCATGATCCAATAATCGGATATTAAGTCAATTAGTATGAGACCACCTCTGAGGTACCAGAATCATAGAAATCAGTTGACGTGGCCCAAAATTATGCGGTATGCGAAGAATTAATAACCTCCTCCTTTTTATTTTTAAGTCGGTTAAAAAGAGGTTTAAAAAATACCTCCAAATTCTGTAGCGGCCGGGGTTGCGTAATTTAAACTCGTTTTTGATTTTTAATCTGGTATTAATTAAGAAATCTATTTGATTTATGATTTAATTCATCGACCAAATAACAAATAAAGTTGTTTGTGATTTTATTCATTGGACAGATTAAAAAATAAAATATATTTGTGATTTGATTCGTCGACCAAAAAAAAAATTAAATTTATTTCTACTACTACTTTTTCCTATTTGATTCGTCAACCAAATTTAAAAAAAAAAAATACTTTTTTTATGTAACACAAGTACGATTTTCGAATTTTGCTCCACGAATCAAATCACAAATAAATTTAATTTTGTATATATCCAACGAACCAAATAAAATTTAATCCTTAATTGATTCGTCGAACCAATAATAAACTTATATTATTTGGGATTTAATACAACTTACAATTCACAAATCAAATGGATTTTTTGGAATTGTGATTTGACTAATTGGCATCAAATCTGTTTTACAGCCACTTGAAACTTGCATTTCATTGAAATAAAATTGGATGGGCTACAAACCTGCATATCGGAAATTTTACGAAAATATTATTAACTTACTGCAGCGTTTTCAAAAAATTCACAATTCAGAAAATGCGAAAAGTTATTTCGTACCACATGCTAATCCTATAGGGAAGGGCGACTTTACCTTAGGGTTTTTTTTAAACAAATTACAACAAAAATTTGCTCCAGCTTTTGCTGAAAGGTAAATAAAATGAGCCGTATATGAGGTCAATGTGACTTACATATATTGAGGCTCATTTGATGTATGAATTTAAATTCATATAAGTCGACCTTCGCTTTCATGAAGGTTTTTTTTTTGGACGTGGGATGAGGATTTTTATGCAGGAACAAAAAAATATATAAAATGTATAGATATGTCTGATATTTGATGCTAACGTGAGCCACAATGAGATGCTACAGGACGCATCTTGCAAAAAGCTGGTTGTTACATGTGCTACGGAGACTCTAAAAAGAAGAGCGTTATTTGGCAAGAATGCGTCAAATGCAAGGAGCCAATATGCGCTGAACATTGCCTCACACGAACGAAGTACCAAACCTGCTATAAGGGCTACACTTCAGAAAAATGCAGATTACGTTAATAAAATATAGTTTATTTCATTACTTAAGATTAGTTTTTATTAATAAAGTAAGAAAATCAATATATGTTCATATAAGTTGCAATGTACATACGTACCTCGGTATATATTTATAAAATCTTGTATACAAAATAACAAAATTAAAAAAAAATTTACGAAAACCTAACATTAAATAATTTATTTTATTTTTTCTTGAAAAATTGCAAAAATTTGATAACTGAGCTAAAAGCATTTTGAAATTTGACGAAAACTCTCGAAGTTTTATATCGATTTTTGTTATGAATATCTCTTTTGGCTATTGTATATATCCAAAATATGGCTTACTAAACGTTTAGTTCATTTGTCGTAATTCAATTTTATTAGCCACTTGTCAAAAATACATTATGTGGCCTATGTGACTGTATGTACATATGTATACATATGTGTATGCCAGCAGTGCAATATGTATCATTTAAGTTAAAATTGGAAATGCTATCAAAGTTTGCGTCACAGCAGCAGTAGCCAGCAGCACCTTGAAGATCACTGATAACGGATCAATACCGATCTCGTTTTTCACAGGCGCCGATAACAGAGAAAGCGTGACATCTTTTTTTTACATGTCGATGGCAATTCAATTCAATTTATTTAGTTTTTTATTGACTTTTTAAATTAGTACAGATGTTCATTTGTAGTCACAGCCATACATACATGCATGCATGTTATATATTTGGCATGCATTTAAATGTGAATTGGTATGCACTTGCGCATGCCTCAGCATTTATTCGCGAATGAACAGTCAGTCAGTTAGTCAGTCATTCAATTGATCGCACAGAATTTTCAAGTGCAAAATTTTCTATTTACAATGCGCATACATACATACATATAAACAATCGATTGTGTTTACATATGGTATGTACATCGCACATCGCTACATACAATGCAATATTTTTTGTACACTTTTTCTCAAATGAAATCGAAGTGATAAACGATCGCTCGGAAACTGAGCTAACAGGCGTACAGCAGTTGTAGGGAGGAAGCGCCACCTGTAGCAAATGAAAAAAAAAAAAACCAAATACACTACAACATCAACACCATTTACTCGTAACAAAAACAACAACAACACAAACATGTTAGCACATTGTTGATTTTTATATATTTGCATTTTTTAAAGAAACCGTTTTTTTATGTGTGTTTTTTTCTTTGCTACCTTTGAGTTGTTGTCGCTGTGCAGTATTTTTATTGTTGTTCAAATTCAAATTCAAATACGCAAATGACAGCGGCGGCTAAGGTGGCCCGGCAGGCGTGCGGCCCTAGTAGTCAGTCAGCCGGCAGACGGACCCACTGCCTATACTGCTGGCCAATCAAGCGCACAACGACGACGCTGACGCTCAGCAGTAACATGGTGGAAACACGAGACAGGCACAAGCCAAGAAATCGAAAGACTCAGCTACAAAAACCACAGAGAGTATTACTTGCCGTTTTGTAGCCTAATAAACACTTGTACCTATGAAGTAAATATTTAGTACTAATAGACAGCATTGCTGTGCTCATTCGTCGCCGGATAGTGTCTTCTTCATCGAAATCAACTCGGTGGCGCTAATTAATATGTAATTAATGTTTTTGTGTATTACTCGCACATAAATATGCATTTACACTAATGCATTGAACAAGTGGCTATGTATTTACTAATATCATGTTAATTTTCCTATTACTATGATTTTATTGTTGTGCCTATTTGCATATTTACAATGACTTAATTGACTTTCCTATTTTACTAAGCTGCAGCTATCAAAAAAGTTGGCATTGAATTCATTCATATTAACTACTTAAATACTATAGTCATTGACTGCTTATTTTCTTCTTTTCATTACCACTGTTACCACTGATCGTTGTTGGTCTCGCCACTGTCACTTTTACTATTGAATATCTTAGTAATTTAATGTTATTAGAAAGCTTAAGTGTTTACCATTTCTCCATTTCTTGAATCATTTGCCTTCAATGAAGTGCCAATTTAGTGTTAACAACGGACGTGCTTTGCATTGTTTAACGAATTTCCTGTCAACGACATAAAGGTTTATATATTTTACTTTTGATTTTTGCCGGCAGTCCAAAGTAGCACTTGTTCGCATGAGTGATTCACCGTTGGATTTCCATGGTGACATTATTATTGGTGTTAATGCTGGTTGGCAAATAAGCGAAGTCGTCGTCTTGTGTATCTCGATTCTGGTAGGTGTACTCACTGGCCACGTTCTTATCGACAATCACGCATTGAGATTAAATATCTTGCCGGACCCCTTTTTTGTTGCAGCTGTTTGAAGGAGGTGAAGTTTGGTAGATCCCAGCTTAAGTCTAGAGAAAAAAGTCTAATGAGGAGATTTGGTGATCTCCGAATAGTAATAGTAGAAATAGTAACTCCTACCCTTTAAGCTTTGTTGCCTTTGCAAGTTTTCCTAAAAGCAATCGCAGCACAAAGTTTAATTACCTTTTTGAAGAACCACACAAAGTTGAAAAGGAAATCAATTGCTTCCTGAAAGCCTTCACTCGAGATTGTTGGCGAGTTTACTACAAAGCACCTCTCTACAAAGCTTCGCATCAAGTTTCGACTCATCCGCATAAAAGTTGATGCTTCCCTGGAGCTGAATTGTGTTCCACTGATTCCAGCTGGGGTTATACTTTGCACCTACTTTAAGTTCTTAATTAGCTAGTTTTCTCAAGTGCATTACATCAACCGAGGAATCTGCATGTGCAGCATTATGGACTTATCTATGGTTTCATAAAACATGGAAATAACTGTATTTACCCCCAGCAACAGTAAAAAGTCTTGTTGGGCTTCCAATACAGTTTTCTGCCTAGAATGAAGGCTAACAGCAGCTGGGATCTATCCAAAAGTATACCCTGCAACCCCCCTCTCCAGCTGCTCCAACAGCAAATTTACGACCACATCCCTAGTATTTTCTTAGATTTCGAGTCGCCGAAAACGAATCACAAGGCTGAATTCAATGATTAGCTCGTTTTTTCTTCTTTCCAACCTCAAAGTATCTAATATTTATTTGCTTACATTTATGGAAGCTTTTTGTGATTAAAAGCAAATCAAACTTTGAAATCTGACCTTCTAAATAACACCTTTACTTTCTCAAGTGATGTTTCTATGTTTAAGCACTCATATGTACATATTAGGGATGTTAATTTTTTTAGCTTTTTACGATCCCGGAAATTTCGGGATGTTAGATATTCTTTACTTTTCAACAACTTAAATCGAAAAAATTGCTTCTAAATGGTTTGAGAAGCACTCCTACCATAAAATAAATAATAAATAAATGTGTTTGAAACCTACTTTTTTATTTAAAGTGGCGTTTTTATTTTTTTCTCTGGCATCAGGACTTATTCTTAAGGACTTTGTAATTTCGAAGATATGATTAATTCCAAAAATTATTTAAAATATTCAACGCATTGTAGAATAAAAATATGGGTACCAAATAAAAGGAAGGAAATTTCTTTAGAATTTAAAAAAACTAAAATTTGTTTGGACTCACAAGGACGAATAGGTAGTATTTTAAGCTGATAAAGTTAGAAGGACGAAATTCGAGGATCGAGTTTATATAAGTCCTTAACATATAGTTTTTTCAAAAACAAATCTTGCGTAATTTCAAAGAAAAAATTTTAAAATGACATCTTCACTGAATTTTTCAAATCATTTTGGAATTACTTACGTCAGTGTGAAAAACTAAAAACGCAATTTTACTATATTTGGCCCATGGTTTCACGAATACATTGCCATTATTTGCCAAGAATCCCGGGATTTTCGGGACCTAAAAAAGGCCACGATCCCGAGATTAACATTCCTAGTACATATGTATGTATGTATGCAGCTACTACTTAAACTTAGGTAGCACTCTAATCTTATCAGATGTGCTTCATAATTCAAACACAAATTGCAAAGTAAAAATTTTTAAAAGCAATTAACAGGTGACAAGCAATTTAAATTGGAATACACTATCCAAAGTGAAGCGCGTAAATTAAAACAAATTTCAATGGGAATCGTATTTTCTCTTTGTTCTCGGTCCATTAAGACTTTGCACGCTGGTTGGTGGAACTAATGGCAAGAAAGATCAATAAATTAGACGCTCACAAGTATCAGCGAAATAATATAATGGGCGCGAAAGTAGACATACATACATACATACATATATAGTACATATACATACATGGTATTTGTTGCTGTTGAATGTAAAAACATTCAAGTAAATTTATTTGTTAGAAATGCTCATAAGAAAAATAAAACAGCCACTGTCAACAGTTGAGAGAATCGCGATGAAAGCAGCAAATCTGATGAAATTCCACAAAGTTGTGAGCACAGTTGTAGTCAAAAGAATGCTGTCAAGCAAAAGAATGGCGTATGATCAGTCCGTTCGCCTTATTGACGATATATATCTATCTATGTATGTATGTAAAAACCAGCCACAGAGCCAACAGCAGCGCGCGCGGCCAACGAATAGTTAACGTCGGTAGCGCCTTTTTCGGCAGCCGAATGTAAACAAGTTGTTTTACCTTTTATACATATTTATAAAATTCACGCATACTTTTTATTATTTTTCCACTGATTAATTTTGTTTGTTGTAGTTATTTTGCAAAATAAATTATGAGAAATGATGTCAAAAGGAATACAGGTTTTTTGTTTGCCATTTCATTGCAAATTTATTGCGGTGATCCTCTTTCATTTATGGTGATATCTGTACAATGTAAACGCTTTTCGCTTTATTGGCTATAAAAATTGTGGGTGTAGAGCAAAGATTTCATCTGAGCAGCATTTAAATATTTCCAATTTTTTTAATGTGAGAGTGTGTTAAAGTTGATTTCGATTGCTTTGTTTCGGTTTAAATCAGCTATAGAAAGTTGCTGATATTGAAAAATAGATTAAAAAATACAGATTCAGAGGATGAGCACCTTCCACGAAAAAAATTTGGAAAAATCAACTGTAAGTCCAAGGTACTTCAAACTTGCAGTTAATTATACTAACCTTAAATGGGATACATAACTACATACTCAGAATGTTTCTAGGAAATCCAATTATAAGGCTAAAATTTTTTTCTTAATTTTTGTGTAAGGATTGAAATTTTGGCTTAGAATAAAACGCATTTTTCAAAGGTCCCGAAAAATGCCCCAGGAAAACCTTCAAAAAAAAAAAGAAGTATAAAATCCAGAAAGATAAATTTTCTAAATTAATATGTTAGATTAATTAATATTAAAATAATATATAATTAGTTTGAAACTCAGAAGTACATACTTATATATACTAGGGTTGCCCTTAAACCAACAACATCACGCGGCAACCCTTTTTTTGTTCTACGTACGTTGCACGAACTTTTAAACAACTTTTAGTGGTCGGTACCAGGTTTTGGTAAAATTTAATTTTTTTGAAATCGCAAAACTTCGACAAAATTTTAAATTTAGACAGCGAGTTATTGAATATATATAAATAAGTTTCAATAATATGTCAAATTTATTAGATTTCAAGTCAAAATTTCGCCGAATTATTGCGATTAACAAAAAATAAATTTTTTTGAAACACCACAAGCGATTTTTTTAATTTTCGTGAATGTCTTTTTTTTTGTAGGTAGAACAAAATAAGGGCATGCGACATACAAAATTCAGATGTTGATATTTTAAGGACCACCTTAATGTAGACGCTTTTATACTCAATAAACTGGCAGTAGTTTTTCACTTCATTTCAAAAAGCACCTCAAAAGGAATGATAATAGTGCAGATAGTGCGGACGCGAAAGTGCCTAAGTTAGGGTTTCTCTTTTATTTTACCAATATTCTAAATATACTTTCTCCGCTTACTTATAAAATGAGTCAGAATTGTGAAAATTACGTATTACTTCTGACACACTTTCCTTGCAAAAAATTGGCACCGTTTGTCATTTAAACAAATGCTCTAAAACAAATATAAAAAAAAAAACAATTTTGTATTTTTAAATCCCACGCTTGGCGCTATGCAAACACTTACAAAAAAATAAAAAAAATTGTCTGTATTTTGATAAAACCACTTAACTCGACTTAGGCAATTTTCTCTTTAAAGAAGCATATCATTGGATTACCAAAAAATATTTGAACAATTAAAAAGCCATAGGTGTAGTTTAAGATGCCCTTTTAATAGAAGCTTAATAAAAATATAAATTGTTTTAAGAGAAACTTATTTATTTTTTTTAATCAAAGTCAAGCCTTTTAAAGTCACTTAAGTTGTTTTATCAAAATGCCACTGCAACATATGTATGTATGCACACAAGTTTTTTGGATGTCACTTTCTCGACGCAAATTTAAATAAAAATCACATTTCCAATTTGTACGAAAATAAAGTTCAATGCCGTCAAGAACATTTCGTCTCCATTCAAAAGTGAAATTGAAGGTTAAGTTTGAGTGAGATAAACAAGCAATTATAGCTACATACTTAAATACATATGGATGCATGTATGTAGATATATACATAGAAATATGTACATATGTCCGTCCATATGTGTTGAAAGCATAAAAATGCGTAAAGACAGCTAAGTAGAATGATGAGTAACGGAGGAGAAGCTAAGGCACTCGCACACTTTGCGCGGATTAATGAGGCGGAAAAATGCACATGGAGCAGGAAATATTTAACTCCCAGCACTCAAGGCGTATTAAGTGTGTAGTACTAGTTGTGAAAATAAAAATAAAATTTTACCTTAAAAAATACGGAAAAGAGGCAACTGAATTAATATATTAATTTTAAAATTAGATTGATGAATATAAAATAATAAAATCGGATACACATTTGTACTTACATATCCATACAATAATGCCAATATGGCGCCTATAGATTTTTATTACGAAATAGGAATTTTCACTAACGGCTGTATGAACTTTTTCTTATTTCAATTTTCTAGGCCATTAAGGTTAATGGCAGCGGAAGGTGAAAACCATAAAACCACACAAACATGCAGACCATCTACAAATAACTTCCACCGTTTCAGCTCCCACAATTTATTTTTTTTATTTTTTTATTTTTATTTTTTTTCGACATGGCATCATACTTATATTTACGCAAAATATACATATGAATACGAAAAAGCATAATTTTTATTTATTTTCTTTAATCTTTTGTTCGTTGTTGTCATTATCATTTAATCGCCATCTGCGCAGTGTTCTTAATGTCAGAATTTTGATGTTTCTTAAAACCTTGACTTTCCCCAACAAAGTTCAACTTTAGAATCGTCATGTGTACATAAATATGTATGTATTTATGTACATATATATGTATGTATGTACATATGTACAGTTTTTTCTGATGTTGTAGTCTGATATTTAACGACTTGTTTTTTTTTATGACTGCTCGAGCGATTAATGTATCATTTTTATAGCATTTTTATTTTAGCGTTGATTTAGTTTGACGCTTTTGAACTAATGTTTTGAAAAATAGTGAAAGGAATCAAATAATTTTTTTTAGTTAAAACTATTCCATAAATCTTAGTAAATAAGTTAAACTATAAATTTTTTGTTTTATCTTTTTTATATAATGCCGATTTCGTTTCTGCCGAAAAATGCAACTTCCTCTTTGCCCTCTACGCACAATCACTAAGCAGAGGGCGATGAGAAGGCAACATTTTTTGTAGAAACGAAATCGCCATAAATTTCATTTTCATTTCATTGAAAATAAATTTGTTTTTTATTTTGGTATTCGAATGTGTTGTTATTTATTTTTAGCATACAATTCTTTCATATGCAATTATTTCTTCTTATGTTTCTTTTCTTTTCTTTGTGTTAACGTCACATTTGGCAAAATTTATGAACGTTTATTTGAACTTTTAGTAATTCGTTGGTTATTTGTTTGCATTTTGGCTGCGAATTTCTTATTTCATTCGCAATTATGCCAAAGCAGCAGATTGCAATAATGAAGCGCAAATTTCTTATTTTTTGTTTTGACAAAGCGATGCATATTTTGCAAAACGTTTTTGTAGTGCTCTAGTGCTTGATCAAAGCTTTCATATAAAGTATAAGCAAAATAGCTAAGCCTTTGTTATAGTCGATAAAAGTTTCCTCGATATCACGAACAAGTTTTGACCTGTTCGTTGATCTTCATCTTTTCCATATTTGTACTTGAAAATTAGAAAACAGAAGTACCCGAAATGTTTTCAGCGATGTTGTTATTTGAGTCGTGGGAATAGGGAGGTTACATTGAGCCACATAAACAATTCGTCAATTGATTAACAGGGATCCATGAAATGAGGCTAATGGCTACACGAACAAATTTCTACTTACGCGAATGATCTATGTAACTATCCTAGAAGTAGAAAGCAAGTTAACCTCGTCGGTCAGTGGAACACTATAAACTGTATTTCAACTCGCAAGGTGCGCGGAAAGAAATGGTCTGGCCGGTAATGCCTCTAAAACCGAACCAGTTCTGTCCTTTTCTCACCCATAGCGCTTTGGTATGGTGGTAGGCGGTTTACACCAAATCTTATCTAAGCAACCTATAAAGCGGTGCAACGACAAACATTTCTAAATATTTACAACGGTAGCGATTTCCTTGAGACTCGAATCGGCATTAGAGTCACTTCTGGGCATTCCATCTATGGAATTCACATTCAAAGCAATGCAACTTAAGGCTTAGGGTATCTAATGCTGGCATGCGGTAAGTCAATCTCATCTCAAGTCACAAAATTTGAGACCATAAATTAGTGACTGGTCTTGTGACTTAAGAGAATTTGGGTAATTTTTAAGGGAAAGTAACAAAAAGTTTACCAAAAAATGTGTGGTGAAAACTAGCAGAGATAGTCAGTTGTCAGCTATGTCAATTTGCTCGCGGCGCTCCAATAGCCACAATGGCCGAGTGAGCGTACCATTCGAGAAGTCCGAGTTCTCGGGCAGCGTATTTTTTTTTTAAGTTTAAAAGCCCTTGAATTTTAAGATTTTTTTGTTTTAAAGAGAAAAATATTTTTTTTTTTTTAGATTTCATTTAAGTTTTGTGATACTAAAGTATTTGGATTTGTTTTCTATCCTGACAAATTAGTGAATTTTGTGATTAGACGCGTGAGACAGCTCACTCAATATCAATTGGTCTCAGAATCGATATTTACTACGAAAAGTCTCTGATAGTAACTAAAGACTGCTTACCGAAGACCAAAGTGGACATTGGAAAAGAGCCTCGCGTCTTCTCTCAGAAACTATCTTCAAGAGAGAGGCCTATAAGCTCCCAGGCTGAGATATTTTTAATAGACATGACGACGAAGCTGATAAAGAATAACTCGATAGGCGTTAAGAAATTTCGAAGATTCCTACAATCTCTTAGGCAGAAATCTCTACGCAACATAGAGGTTTTCCGGAAAATGAGGAAGCAGACGAGTATGCGTGAAAAAAATCTTGAATAGGCCTCGCGAGTGAATTATCAACTAGAGTAGTAAAACTTACCTATGATTATTTGACTTACAGATTCAAATGAGTCATTAAAATACCTTTTCTCACACTAATTCTTAAATTTTAATTTGTATGTCTCTTGCTTCCTTGATCAAAATATGAGTTTTCAAATAAAGTGGACTTAGCAACTTTTCACTCAAAGCTAGCAAGATATGTATGTACATTGCAAGTAATTTTAATATTTCTACATGTATGTATGTATTTAAATCATCTACCCGGAAAGTGTAATTATAAATGCTCTATATAACAAGGTAATACGAAACCAGCAGAAAACCACTTCCGCTGCATGAAACGTGTTACCACCAACGCTGTGTACGAAAAAAAAAAGAAAAACAATAATAAACAACAACAAATGCAGCTTGCAACCGCGTATGTAAAAAACTTAACACCAACAATAATGTGACACTTTTTTTTTTATTGTTTGGAACAACAAAAAAGTATAAACTCAACTTCGGCTTAAACAATAACTACAAATGGTTTTCGAATAAGCAAATTTGTCAACTAGCGAATAAGTAATATGTACATATATGTAGTATGTACACACAGTGACTCAAAAAAGCAATCACGAGGTGATTTTTTTTTTAATATTCATATAATAATGGATGTTGTTTTGTTGCACATTGTTACATGTTCGTCTCGGCGAGGAGAAGGTTTATAGCTACATTTTGAAGAAGGTTGCCAGCTGTTTGAAAAGTCGATTATATTAAATTATACACAAGTTATATGAAATATTAATGTATGGATATCAAATAAAATAAATTTTCAGTTGGAGCATTAAGAATATTCTTGAGGGATTTGAAGAGGGTTGCCACTTGTTTAAACATTTAAATTAAAATTATTTAAAAAGTTAATGGAATTATTCCAATATGGGTTATCAATGGAGAGAGGTTTTAAAAGGCGTTATTTTAAAACCACATGTAGGAGGGTTGCCACCACACAAAACAAACATAGAAACCAAAGTTTCAAACATTGGCTATGTGCCAATCGGTAGCATTTTCTCCGTAGTGAGACGAGGTAAAAAAATTTAATATGGTGTATAACTAAATTGAATTTTGCGAAAGATTCATTTTTGTGTGTTGCTGAAACTGTTCAAATTTATATTTATTTCTCAACTTACAAGTAACGTACACTTTTTTGTTATTTTATTCGGCTTCTATTTTGATTTTCACTGGTTAATACCGCCAAACCATATTATGTTTATACATATTTATAAGCTGTCATAATTTTACGTAGCCTAAAATTCTGACGTTCGTATTCACCATGGAAAATGTCAAAATTTTAGTTCTATCCGTCAAATGTCTATCTTTTCTATCAATTGGCACAGGCCCATTTCATTCGTTTGAATCTGAATATTTAGAGTTTTTGGTGCACGTTTGAACCGGGATTTTTATTATTTTTTTTTTGCTGACGGTTTGTTGCCGTTTTTTCATAGTATAACAAATGCTATTTAAAAAAACTCGCGTTGATTTTTATTTATTTTTTTTTATTTTTTTGTAAAGGTTCTTGGGAATTCACATTTGTAGAGTAAAATAGCAAAAAGCAGCTTCACCTGAAATTTCATGGGCTTACCCAAAAATTGTCCAAAGATTCTGATTAAAAAGTGTGAATGAAAATTTTTTGAATTTAAGATATTTTATAAGTTGGTTAAAGCCATATATGTAATACTTTTATATTGGCAGTAAGCTAGCTTCTCAATGTGTAAGCATTCCGAAATCAAAGCGAGACAGTCTAGTATGGTTTTTGTCAATGTATTGTGTACTTGAGTGCCGTTTTTGTAGTTATATGTGTTGTGTACATGTTTATTTATAAACGTATGTGTTCCTTTTCTTTCGTACGTGTTTATTGATATATCTGTACTGTAGTGTTTTCGGACGGTACTAGCTCTTACTGCCAATATAGNTGGCAATGTTACCGGCAATAAATTTGTTTCCGAGGGCGACACGTTTTCTTATTGCCGGCAACACAAATTGTTTGGTGGGTAAGTAAGTGCTTAACTGTGTATACTTATTTCACCTTATTTTTTTCTGTTGTTTTAAAAACTCTTTAAATTGTCAAGTGTCAAGTGTGTGAGAGTACACAGATTTGTTTGTCCCTTCACGCGTGTGATAATTGCGTTAGACGCACCATTTCCAATGACACACTGCATCATTCCATTCAAAGCGTATTTGTACGGTTTTTTTATTTTTGTTTTTGTTTGTGGGTCTATGTCTGTCTAATTGCTTTCAAGCGCAATCGCTACGTTTGTTTGACATTTGTGTGCGCGCATTTGTTTACAACAGTCAACGCACCTTTTTTTACGGTCGCGCGTTCGAAACCTCTAGCGGTCATTGACAAGTGTATTCGCGGTCGGCGGCACTTCACGGTGCGTTTTTCAGACATACATATGTATGTATGTACATAGTGTGTACACATTTAATAGTATGTTGGTCTATTGGTTTTCTTTTTACACCGGTACGCGTGTTTGACACTTGCGTTTCTGTACAGTATATTTAAACCTATGCATTTGTAGGTATAAATTTGTGTTGACTGATTTTTACGGTCAATTAGAGGCAAGTTGTTCACTACGGAAGTGTTTTTGGGCTAAATTGTTTATAAGTTGTGTACAATGCAAACAAATTATCTAAACCTTTAAAACATTTCAAACTCAAATACAATATGGCAATTGTTCTCAGTGCGAAAATTTTATGAAAACCACTTATAGTTCTATGATAATATTTTTATTATAGGAATTGTAAAAAAAAACACAAATCCACTTCACTGCATTCAACCGCCAGGCTGGCACCGGCCAACAATTTTAGGCCACAAATGTCGAAATCTTTCAAAAATTGTTCATAGTTGACTGCTTTTCAGTAGCGCTCGCCGCTATACACTCTGTTGCCCACCAACTACACATTTCCATTAACAGCTAAACGTGAACCGGTCAAACATAGTTTACCTTTTTGGATTTTCTAGCTCTGCGAGAAAATTATGCCGGCAAAAATATTAAACATCTGAGCGTATGTACATAAAAATCACCTATGTTTATATAAAATTAAAATTTAGCATTAATTTGCCATTTATGTTGACTTTTTTATTGTACCGCCGAATATGTACATAACTGGTCTTTCATAAATGTGGCTTGGCTCAGTGAGGTCATAGTAGATATTCAGAGAAATATTATTTTTAATAAAATTAATCCAATATGAAATACGTTTTTCGCTAAAATTTAAACTTATTCACTCCTACGGGATTTGGTTCTAAATCTTCTTCACGTTTTTGGACGAACTCTCCAAAATTTCGTGTCCCGCTTACTTTAGGTAAATGTAAATTTATAATTAAATATACTAAGTCTATTTCGGGTTATTATATGTATACATACATACATATAGTGCAATGGTAACCTTTGCTTTCCCTTGTATGTTAGTAGTTTTATTGGAGTTGACGATAAGTCAAAGTCACTTCATTTTTAAGAGCAGCCTATGAGAAGACGGATTCAGAAATTTTAAACAAAACTGTAGATCTCTTTAAGCTAACAAAACTATGCCTATGCATTACTATATTTGCCCGGAGTCAAAAGCTATAGTCGTGTTATCCTACGAAACAATGTTTGCTAAGTCTTCATCAGTAGAAATATATTATTTTTGTTGCCTTTCATGTCTTTTGTCTCTTCAGCTTTGTAAAGAGCTCTCAAGAAGAATCTGGCAAGTGGCCTGGCACTCTGGCAAAAGAGTAGATGAGCTCAAGCAACGAATGTTGACAACGTTGAGGGAATCTCCATATCTATAAATAAAAAAATTTTGATTGAGTAAAAAAATTGTGTTCCTTTTTTTAATTTAAATCTTTCTTTGAATTGTTGTCTTCTAAAAGCACCTTCTCTATTAGTGAAAATCGAAATTACTTTTTCTTTAATCCAATAAAAGCCTTTGTAGAGGTAAAATTTTCTTAAATATTTTCCAATATGTTAAATTGATATAGACATAAAACATTTTCGGTTTAATCAAACAAATATACAGAAAAACATATTTTAGCGAGGTTTCCTCATTTTTTAAGTAAATTTTTGGGAATTTAAAAATACATTCAGCGTAAATGTAGACCGCGGAAGAATTCCATTAGTAAATCACAAAAGCTTTAAATAAACGATTTTTAAATTACGCTATGAACTGACGAAACTCGCTTCAATCACTAACCCAAAATAAAGTAAGACGTCCATTGAATAACAATTATTTGAGAAACAGCAATGTAGATAATAACTGGGTACATATTTTGTGATAGAAGGAATGACAAACCGATAAAAAAAAAACATTTAATTGTAGCAAGGTTGACACAATTCCTTTAATAAATCTGTATACCAGTAATACATACATCTGTATGTACGAGGGGAGACTGAAAAATTTTAGACCTAAGTACCTTTAAGCGTCATTAATGTAATGTCCTGCGTGTCATTAATTGCTAATATCCTTAGAGCTGTTATTAAATTTCTCACAAAGAAGAACAAAACGTCCACGGAAATATTTGAAGAGATGTCTGTACCTTCATTTGATATCAGCTGAGAATTCAAACATAACAGGGGTTCTCTGGAAGATAATCTCAGGTGAGGACGTCCTGACACTGCGTTTACCATTGTTGTTTTTTTGGGGCCGACACTGGATTTGAAGAAATCAACGATTACATCCTATGAAGATGAATTGACAAAAATGGTGAATATTTTTTTCAATGGTTTAAAAGCCCTTTATGATAAATGTATGAAATGCATTGAAGTAGAGGGAGATTATATAGAAAAATAAATTTGCTGTACTTTTCTATCAACTACTATTTTAGTAGGTACCTTAGGTTCAAAACTTTTCAGCCTCCCCTCGTATCTATGTATTTGCCAATAGCGGGCAAAAGTGAAGAATTAACTTAAGTGCATGCGTGCATACATACTTATGTACATGTGTACATCATAGATGAAATCATGCATGTATACAAAACTACCTTCTTGACCTACCCCACAGTGGCTTCGGGCACATGGTTCATATCTGGGCTCCACGACCAAATTACGTCATGTGAATTTTAATTGAATCGGAGCAATATTTGTAAACAATAAATATGTATGTACGCAGTTGGTTTTAATAAAAAAGAGTTGAAAACAAAAAAAAACACCTAGTATTACAAAATGTGAACATACACATGTGGCCACTAAGTTGCGCAACGTGGCGTAGAATTTCTGCGCACAACTATGATGCATTTATGCACACTTACTTCAATACATACATACATACATATGTACATTTTGTATATGGCTACTGTAATTGACTTCAAGTAGAAATCAATTAATGCATTTAAGCGGCGAACCACAAAGAAATCAACGAAGTAAATGCGCTTACCAGATCTCGACAAGATCGATCGATGAAATGCACATTCAGTGGTTCGATCGAAACCCACTCGCCACCCCTCTCAATCAGCTCTCCTACTAATCTTTGATGTTTGCAATTTGCGCATTTATCAAAACAAATTTGCAGACTGCGTGCATTTATGGTCATTAATTTTTCAAAATAAATTTTTGAAAAGTCATTCATGGCAGAAAGAAAAATATTTTACAAAGGAATTTTGTTTGTTTTTAGAATAGTACCTAGTATTTTTAGCTGAAAGCGCATTTTGAGAAAGTTGTGTGTGTTATGAATGTGTCTAAAGCTCCTACATATGAAAGATTTAGCTAAAAGCTCAATTAGTCTGAACTTAACTTACCGTAATAAATCGTCTCGTTGGCCAAAATATTAAGTTGAGTTATGTAAATTAAGTCTAGAATAACTGAGCTTTAAGTAGATTAGGTTAAATGAGTTCACTCGAAAACCAGAAACCCCTATAATAATGGCTTGGAGCAGGTTGCCCACTTACATATACATATGTATCCCAGTATGCACTGAGCATACCCAGCAAAACCGAATAGCGGCCCCCTTCCCTAATTTGTGCGACAACAAGATGACGTACATCACAAATTGTAGGAGAAATTCGGCCAAAAATATTATCCCTGAGCAGGTTCATCTTTTGGCAGGTTTGAGGTGAACTCGCCATTCACAAGCAAGTGCCAATACGATTCAGTTTCTTCTTTTCCTCTTCCATTGTTGCAGAAATTGTTGCTCGACTTGTTCATTGCCTCTTCTTCTTTTTTGGCGCTGTAAACGCCTAAGCGACCTTGGCCGAGTTCAACAAACCATGCCAATCGTTTCTATTCTGAGCCAACTGACGTAAATTGGAAATACCAAGTAAAGTGAAGGTCCATCTCCACTTGGTCTTTCCATCGCAGTGGCGGCCTCCCTCTTTCTCTGCTAGCACCAGTGGGTTCCGAGTTGCCGTTTCAACGATACAAAAAGCTAGCTAAAGTTTATTTTCAATAACATCTCAGAATGAAAATCTCTCAGGAAATGACGCTATTATGCGGGTTCTGAATGTCTTGCGTGGACTTTCGTCTATCATCCAAAGTAATCGGTATCAACGGGGTTCCCGCCATAAAACACTTATGCCGAATTTCCACTAGGCACTCAAATGACAAAAAATTTTAGGCATTTAAAAAATGCCACGTGGAAACGAATTCAATTACTATTTTTAACGTAATGGCACGACTATTTTCTAATGCCCAACTTTGTCATTACAATTTTTGCCATTTAATGCCTAATGGAAATTCAGCATCAAATTTTATGATTAACTTAGGGTTTACACCGGACAATGTCAAAAATGTCAAAATGATGTATTTGTTGTAATATGAATTCGCCGTGTTTAAAACAAACATATCATTTTGACATACATAATTGTCTTGACAATATTGTCCGGTGTAAACCCCATCTAAGTACCTCGGCAAGCAGCAAAATATGAAATCTTATTTGCCTAACCTCATTTGTTTATTATAAGTGCGCCTTGCCTTCTGCAAACTATTATATTTGTCTCATCTAAAACAGCTTCCAAAACATCGTACTGAAAAAGCCTTAACTGTCCATGAAAATTTAATTTTGAAATAAAAATACATAAGTAATGAAAGGCCGGGTGGAATTAAAAGGGCAGAGAATAGCCCAATCACGCGTGCCGTTCCATCCCTGGGGCAGAGTCCCACAGTGTCTTTTAAGCCTTTTCTTGGCTTCGATGATGGTTTTTTTTTTTATCTTCCATTTTCGTCAAAATTTACGAGTTTTTCTGTTTCTAAAGGCTGTCAAACGCAAACTAAATAAGGCAGCTTTTTCAAAATTTGATAGTTTCCATACATAGATTTAGTTTGCAGGGGCAGTGTTTCCGTTAAAGTTACTATGAGGGTAATCTAAAGAGTCAATCTAAAGTGATCTAAAGTAATCTAAAGTGATACATGTGTAAATACCAAGGCTAGTTTTTGATTGAGTCATTTGTGGATTCAAGAATGAAAGAAAGTTGCTAATATAAGTCCATACCGTCACTTGAAATGCAAAAGGTCGTAACTAACATCTTCACTGAAATGAAAAAAGTAGTAACTAATAAAAAATTCAAAAATCACTTTTTCTTTGATGTGATGCCTTTTATCGAATTACAACTACCGACATTGTTTTATGCAAAACAAATTTATTAGTCCCGATTTCTTGCATTTTAGGTGACAATATTTATTATTAAATGGTATGTAAATTTTGCTGAGACTTACTGAACAATATATATATTAACAGTTTAATACCTATTAGCATCAGTCACTTGTGTGATTGTCAAGAATCGTAAGCAGCGGCGGATATGAGTAGGTGATGCTGTGCGCAGGTGGTAGCGAAAATGACATAATGGAATGAGACATAAGCCTCGGAAATAATTATCAATCATTTAATTTAAGTCATTACACTATGCAGAAAGAATGTCTGTTGGAGTCGATACAATTTTATGCGATTAAAATTGCGAAATGGTAGCTTTCTACCTATTAAATCTTTTGCTATTGCATTTGATAACCTCATACATAGGAATCATAAATCAAAGCCTCAATCTAGAAGCATTGTACAATGGATAAATATCGCTTTAACGCAAAAACGAAGAGCAGCAAAATTCCTTCTTATCTCTAAAAAAAATCAATAATCAATCTAGCATTCATTACAATTTATCAATCGTTTCAAATGATTTCAATTTACTAGTTTATCGCTGATCAATTTCATTTTCATCATATTTTTCGATTGCCACTCGCTTTTGATTGCTATCAAAATTATGCAAATTCTATTGTTATTCGAACCCACACTTGAAATTCCATGAAAAATTGTATGCCACATACTCGCATATAAGTTACAATTGAATAACAAACAATTCGTAGCACATTTTTGCGTTTGTAGTTTTCGACTTTTTTGTGCGTACGGTTTGTTTTTCTTAGTAAATTTTGTTGGGTCAGTTTTATTGTGGCTTATTAGCATTTTTATTTTAATATTGTTATTTTCTTTAATTTGCATAAAATCTTGAATAGTTGTGCAGATTCAACCTATTTTCTTATTTGCTTAGTTAATGAATATCTGTTTATTGTTTGCATATTTTTTTTTTTTGTTGAATTGCGTTTTGCACGCTCTTTTATTTGAGTATATTTCATGGATAATTTGTGAATTTGTAAGTCTATTAAAGATTCGGAAGAAGGAGAAAATACTGAAGCGTATGGCTTTCGAAGCTGAGGCAAATTACTAATAATATGCTTTTGGTAGTGAAAGACTATTTTAATAGTAGCGGGTGTCTTTTCAACTTGCTAGAAATTCATCCATGTTTTGACCCGTATAAAATATCCCACATTATGGGTGTATAAGAATATGGATATGGATATGCCTATTAAAGTGGATATGGATATTAATGCTAATATGAATTTGAATTTGAATATGAATATGAATATAAATATGAATACCAATTACAATATGAATATGAGTACGAATATGAAAATGAATACGAATATGAGTATGAATTCGGGTTTGAATATGAATATGAATATGAATATGAAATGAATACGAATATGAGTATGAATATGAAATGAATACGAATATGAGTATGAATATGAATGAAATCAGTGATATTAATGTTAAGTATGAATATACATAAGTACCAACCTATATGAATATGAATATGACTATGATGTAGAAATGGATATTAATGCTAATATGAATATGAATATGAAAATGAATCTGAATTTCAATATGAGTATGCATATGCAAATTAATACGAACGCGAAAATTTATATGCATTTTAAAGGGCATATGGATATGGATATGAATACAAATATGAATATGAATGTTAATATAAATATGAATGTGAATACGAATGAATGAATGAATGAATGAATGTTAAAATGGATATTAATGTTAACATGAGTATGAAAATGAAAATGAATATGAAACTCAAATGAGTATGAAAATGAATATGAATGCGGAAATGAATATGTATATTAATAGGAATATCAATATCAGTATCAATATGTACAGATTTAATATCAATCACTAAAAATTTTGCAATTACTGTGCACGACCGCAACTCGTTGCAAATATGTATCGATACCGATTTCAAAAATTATTACACATACATACATATGTATACGAAAATAAATCGTTAATGCGAAGTATGGTAATACGATGGTCACATAGAAATCTTAGTTGTAGCGAAAACGATATCGATGAATGCATATGTCGATAAAAAATCGATTAGCATATAAAAGTAAGAAATCGAAAGCCTTAGTTATAACCGTAGCGACATCGATAAATACATAGATCGATGAATAATCGATAAAGATATAAAAATATATCGATAGTTCTATGGATATACATATACAAAAAAAGTTGTATCACTGAATAAAATCAGATGAATAATAAAATAGAATAAGAATATAGTAATGCAGGACAACTAAATTTTTTCCAATGTTTTCCAGATTAAAAACAAAAATCATAAAGATGTTCGTCTTGTTTAATTCCCTGAAAGGATTTTTTAAATCATTAGAAAACTAAGGAGATATGTAAGCATTCATTAAGTAAAAAAAAAATTTAAGTACTAATCAATTACTTTGTATATACTTGTTTGATAAATAATTAGTACAGCTAAAAATAATATTTTCCCATTGTGGCCTTCACAGTTCTTTTGAATGTAAGAATTCTCTATGATTCAAAGTTATTTTAGCCGGAAAAATAAAACATTTACCTGTGTAGAAAATCCGTTTACTCCCACATTTTAGGTAAACAATTCAAATTTATTAATAAAAAAATACCTAAAAAAAATTACGAAATGTGCAGAAGAAAGGCAAAAATTACGTAAAATTCCTTTTTCATTGAAGCAAAACAAAAATCTGGGCATGAAACATAGAATAATAAAATTCGCATTTATACGCACAATTCACTATAATTCAAATAAAGGCAATGTAAACAATCCAAATTAATAACTCTGCAAGAACGCACATCCAAGCATTCATATATACATACGTACATACATACATATATGTTTGTATGTACTAGCATATCGATGTATATATGATATACACACGTGTGTACATATGTATGTAGTTAAGAATAACTTTTCAACTGAGTAGGTGGACGGACTACTTACGCAATTTTCAATCAGACAAGACTATCCGCCAAGCAGATCACAACCCAGTGCAAATTTAGGCGACCCAGTCTACAGCGACCACATTGCGGCTAACAAGCTTTGCACACATACACACGCACACATATTCGCTTTGTATAGATTTGTATCTCCAAAAAAATAAAAAGCTTTTTTTTGCGATCAACTCGCCGCTTGAGCTGCTGCCTACTTGGCGTCGTTGGCAATTAGTTCATTAACTCACTCAGTTCTTACTGAGATCGGTGGTAGCACGGGTGGTGGTCTGGTTAAATTTTTGTTTGTGTTGGCCCCATTCTGTCGCAATACATTGATGTTGTTTTTTTCGCTCCAACTACATACATATATTTAATTGTATCTGTTCGATTACGTTGGGCAGACGCCTGTGCGCTCAGCTCAATTGACCAGATGGCAGGCAGTTCAATGGGAGCCGTCTGTGCATATTTTGCAAATTACAAGCGGATCTGTGTATTTGTTAGTGGAGCGCATCCGATCGATATCAAAATCGCATATTTTCTTATTCAATACTTGTAAATACACAATACATATTTAGTCACAGATGCATACATACATCCACTTATGAATATTATTATGTTTGTTTGCTGAGCGTATCGGGCAATCAACCGCCGTCTTCAGTTTCTGATTGTTTTCCTTTTTTTTTTGTTTATGATCTTCTTGCCTTATAAAGTGCGATTTTTCGTATTTTTTGAGCATTCGTGTTCTTGAGAGGTGTGGCCATCATAGATGCTTACTAGAGATTTCCGCACTTCAATGGGAATCTTGCGAAATGTAAAGCAAACAAAAATGCTGGGTTATTTGGTTTTTTTTTGCTGCCTGCTGCGTAAGGTGTGCTGTTTCCTACTCGTAATCGTAAAAAAAAACAGTAAAAAGTAGCCGAAAATAGAGATTATCTTGCTTCAAAAATAGGTTCGCCAATGGAACGCAAATAGTTTATCGTAGATATTTACATACATACATATTTAGATACACAAGTATTAAACTGGTTACCTATTTACTTTAACCCTCTAACTGCCACTTTTATTGAAATTTTGTTATTCCTCTTGATCTAACGTTCACCTTGTCACCGGCGACCAAACAGGTGCAGCATAATTAGAACCGGCCAACCAATTTCCCCCGGGTGTTGCCGGCAAGTGAATTCATGGACAGTTGCAGCTGTGTGCGCCGAGAGGGAGAGCAGGCAATCAAAGGTTACCCCTTGGAGCCTTTTGATCACTCGATGTTTAGCCTTATCCACCCAAAAGATACAGTGTAAAATGCCGACTCAAATAGCTCGCGCATTTCTTCGAGTCCGATGAGGCATGGGAACCAATCAGTTTATTGGCGGTGAGCTTCGCACAATGGGCCTCATGCTTAAAAAATGAGCTTAGACTCAGACACAGTATTTGCATGCTGAAGTGAGCAAGTGTCAAGCTCACGAACTTATGCCGAAACTCGAGTCGGAGCTTAAGCTCAATTTTTATGCATGAAGTTCAATATGCTTATAGCCTTATAGAGCCGTTGGGCATCCTTTCGGTTGACCTTTTCCAGCATAGTTGCAACTTTTCAACTCCCGCAGCCGACTTGAATAGCACAGCTAGCTGGCCAGTAACTTTGTTGATTTTCAACAGCGAAATTACTAATCGCACCTCGATATAGTCAAGTCATCGCCTACGACTGGAGGCTCGGTCTTATCTTCAACATCAAGACGCGCACTACAAATTAAAGGTGATGGTCAGAAAAACAGTCAGTGTCAGGTAAATCTTTTTCAATATTTAACATTCATGTAGAGTTTGCGGACTATCTGGAAGGCTGATTGCCTTGTGCCTTGTAGCTTTCGGTATTTGCTTTTCATGTGTACATCAATTTAATTTTTATAATCAAAACAAACTTGCAAACATATGCACTTAACCAGGCGATTAGCTCATTTTTATTACTCACAATCAGTTAAGTCGGCTCTTTGGTGAGGCGCTTGACATTCAAAGTGAATTAAATACTACCCGACTAGCCAATCAACAGTTGAATGCATCACACATTGCTTGCATACATACATATGTACATATACTATATATGGTATATGCAATGCATATGTGCATTCAAGTTTTATGCCTCTGGGCGCTATACATTTGCATACTGACGGTGGCATGTTGCACGATTAAAATCCACTTTTTTCCTGCATTTTGATGAGTGATCACCACACGTAAGATCCAAATGAAAAAACGTTCACGCGGCTTGGTGCGCCCGCTAGCTGCTGGCGATTGACAGTAATTGGAAGCGTGAATTTAATGTTGACTTAATCGAATTTTGAACGTTGCAATCACCAATTTGAATGACGCCAACCTGCCAACCATCGGTGAACGATCTGCAAGTATAGCGGGGTGTATTGCCGCTAAACTGTTGTTTATTATTTTTGACAACGAACGGATGAAGTAAATTGGGTGATATTTTTAATAACTGCATATAAATATACATACATACATACATACATATATGCAAATATGTTGGCAGAATTCGTGCAAATAAAATGCTCTTATTTTTCGAATATGACATGCACCGCGAAAAAATGTAAACAGAAAAAAAATTTTTTTTTAATTTTATTGGTACACTGCATAATTAAATATGTACATAACACATACTAACACTCTTGTTTGTATATACAGTGAACGTCAAAAGTACTAAAATTTTCTTATTTTTTTATTATTTTAGTTCATTCAACAGCAAAAACCACAAGAATATTTTTTTTTTTTTTTCATACAGACCTCGGGGAAAATGCAAGAAATTTGCATCGAAATTTTCAACTTTTCAAATCGATTTCTTTGAAATTCTTTGAACTCACTTCAAACTGCCGTTGATTTTTGAGAATTTTTTACCGAGGGTTTTGCGCATTTTTTTTCGATATAACGCAACGAACAAAATCTTTTTTACATGGATGAAGGTACGCAACACCCTCAGCGAAAAAATTCTCAAAAATCAACGTCAGTGTACACTTATTTTTGACGCTCACTGTATGTCGGTATGTATGTATATTTACTCATATATATCTACATATATGATCAATTTTGTACATTTATTTATTTAAATTTGCATTTATCTTCGTCAAATATCTACTCCACGATCATTTCATGAACATCGTTTTCCTTGAATTAGAAAAAAAAATTAAAAGTGTTTTGTGAGTCACTTCAAAAGTTAAAATGAAAAGTGGAAATAAAAAAAATACTCTCATTACATCCCGCTCATGTTATTGTACCAAGTTGATCTGTTTGGCAGTGAAATTTATCTTCATTGTTCTCCTTCTGCAATCGTTTTTTTTTGGGCTTTTTTCCAAAAGGATTCAATACTTCGCGACTTTAAGGTCGTACGTAGCTAATTGTGGTAGACAGTGATTATAATCAGCCCGATTTTTTTCTCTAAGAGCCCCCGCACAGTACAGACTTTCTAGCTTGAACGCAATCCGGCTGCATTTCCAACTATTTAATGTCCATGTGATTCAAGCGAGCTCGACTAAATCAGCAGCTGATAACGTCTGCAGTGTGCGGGGGCTCTAAACCAGGCGTTCAAAAACAGTGGATATTGAGTTGAATGTAAACATGTATTATAATTTCCTTCTAAAACTGATTTTCATGCCTAAAGAAAGAGTTTGTGACCCTGTAGATATTTGGAAAATTCAACGGATCCTAAAAAATTAAATAAAAGTCGCGAAAAAATCCGCAAAGTTCTTGAAAAAAATTCCAAACAGTAGAACACGATGAACCCCGAAAAATTTCCTAAAAATCGGGAGAAAAATTTTAAAGGTTTCGAAAACCCCGAAAATCAGGTAAAAATAACCGAGTATTTCTTCATTTCACTTTAAGAAATTTCACTGAAGTATTTACACACCTTATTAAGCATATCGTCGCCTGGGTAAAATATTGTCGTAAGCGCCATTTTGACGATTCTTAGTTCTAGATGCAGTTATATATTTTGAAATAAGGTCTTTCGATTGGTGTTATCAGTTTTTAGATATCTCCTTTAGTTTCCGAGATAATGACTACAACTTTTTCGATAATTTAGTAAAAATTTAGTTGGTGATGCAGTCATATTAAATTAATCAATATCATAAAAATTCCCCAAAAATCGATGGTAAGTCCAAGCTTCCTCATACTTGCACTTTATTATACTAAAATTGAATGGGCTGCATACTCAACTTTTTTCTAGAGAGCGTAAATAAAAAGTGCAATATTTGAATGAAATTTTGCAGAATTTTCTTTAATTTTACGCAAGGTTTGGAACTTTGTTTTTTGGTTTTTTTGTTGTAGAATTGAACATATTTTTATAAAAATTTAGCGAAAAACAAAATATTTAATAAATAATTGTCCGTATTATAAAAAAATCGCTGTACCTAAACTTTATTGACTGACTGTATATAGGTTTTCATCTTAATTATTAATAAAATTTATAAAACCAATTTCTTTTCTTCTAATTACAGTTTTCCCAAATATGGCGAATCCATTGTTGAAAACCTGCTGCTTCTGTCAATCGCTACGCAATGGCTCCATCATTTCTGGCCTCCTAGCAATTACCTTATCAATTATAACGATAATCATTAGTTTGACATTGCGCATAGATTTCAATACAATTGATTTCGATTGGCTACCAAAGAATATTGTTAAAATAATATTAATAATAAATCTTTGTATGACCATACTTATATCGCTGCTCATGATCATTGGAGTGATAAAGGTGAGCGAAGAGCAAATGTGGAATGTATTTTATAATCGAGTATTTTTACACAAAACTTTTTGTTTTAATTATTTCTCATATCAATTTGTCGATTTGTAGCGCAATCACTATTTAATGATGCCATGGGTCGTTTTGGGCATTATGATCGCAATCGGTTTGCTTGTATCGGTGATATACACAGCCGTGAAGGTCTTCATCGACGGTTATGTACTGACTTGTATACTGTGGCTTGTTTTTGGTTTAATTACAACAGGTAAGTTCTCGTTTTTTATGTACCCAAAATATATTCAATCTTTTTTTTTTACTACCGATTTCAAGAAGATTCAAAGTAACAACATATTGAATTTTGTCAAATTTCACTTTGAAATAAAATTAAAATCAATGTATGTGTTTTAAAAAGGCCTCATAGAAATTTCATTGCCGAATATTTTGTGAGCCGCTGTATCTGCTAGTGTTGCATACATACATACATATTTACGCATTACATTATCAATCACTTTTTATTTTAAATTGCTTACTATATATTATTATGCAAATGCGGTCGTTAGAAATGTGGCAACTTTTTTCCAAGCCAAAATTACCGGATGCAATTTATTAAAAAATGCCTCATTGCAATAGCATTTAATGCGCCGTACGCTGAACGCCAGCTTATCGAGAAAAAAAGCCAAAAAGTATGCTACGAATTTCGATACTTGCATACATTCTAGCAAACCTTGTGTTCAGAAATGCATCAAGCCCAATATCAGTCTCTTATTTCTAAAAAAAAATAAGGCATTTCTATCATAAATAAAGGAGACTGATGCATTGGCTTGATGCATTTCTGAACGTAGCCAAACTGAAAACAGCCAAGGGCAAGTTAATGAAACTAATAATTATTTTATATTTCTTCCAAAGCAATTCTCACCTACTGCTGGTGCGTTGTCTACAGCGAATACACAGTCTTGTTGCAGGAGAACGAAAGGGGACGCTACAACAAGCAGCTCTATCGTCGTTAAGAAAGCAGCAGCAGCAATTATTGAAGCGAATAATCGAAACAAAAATAATTAANTTATTTTATATTTCTTCCAAAGCAATTCTCACCTACTGCTGGTGCGTTGTCTACAGCGAATACACAGTTTTGTTGCAGGAGAACGAAAGGGGACGCTACAACAAGCAGCTCTATCGTCGCTAAGAAAGCAGCAGCAGCAATTATTGAAGCGAATAATCGAAACAAAAATAATTAAAATAAAGCAAAAAATTTACGTTTTACATTTTTTTCTAATTAATATGTTTCTACCTGGAAGCATTCGAAAAAGTAGTTTTTACATTTTAAGTTTAAGCAGACGGCAACATACTCAAAACTTCCAGTGAAAAATCGTTGTTATTTGGTGTAAAAGTTGCAACTAATATTTTTAATTTATGTATTTATTGGCAAATTTTATTTTATTACTTAAAATGCACTCGTGTAATTTTCTATGATGCCCCTTCTCCATTCTTCTTAAAATAATGTATGTATAAGTTTCTTTCCTTCTTCTACAATTCCTTTTTCACTCACTTTTTGCTCACCGTATGAATTTACTGGAATTAGTGCAAATTTTTTTTAAATNTTCCTTCTTCTACAATTCCTTTTTCACTCACTTTTTGCTCACCGTATGAATTTACTGGAATTAGTGCAAATTTGTTTTTTAAAGTAATACATTTTTGAATTTATAATATTGTATGTAAATTTACATGTGTATTTTTATGTATTACGCACATCGTACGTTACATGTATTGTTGTGTATTTGTTGTATCGAATAAAAATGAATATCATTATTTTTAATAAAAACTCGTATGTATTTGTTATGGTGGTTTTGTTATTTATTGCATAATTTGTTTCTCTTTTCACACATCATTAGTCGTTTTGCAAAAACTATAAATGCCTTCGATCAAAATTTTTCTAAAAAATCGAAAAACATTAAAAAAAAAAACTGCCGCAGCTTTCTTGGTGCGTATAACTAATTTCTGGGTGTACGCATAATTATAAATTAATTTTTGCACAAATGGATGCACTTATTTATGTATGTAGTAGTTATTCCTTATAATTCACTGTGCGCATATTTCGGTTTCAGCTCTTCTATTCTCTTAATAAAGTCTGTTTTCTCAAGACAACCATCGCAAGTTTCATCCCAGTCGTTGAGTATTTTCTTCAGATCACGCACTTTCAGTTTCTTTAGATCTACACTGTTCAAATCAATTTGTTTCTCTGTTAAAAAAGGCGAAGAAAAAATTGATTAAATAGCACTTCATTTTAAAAATGTAATTCAAGTAAAAAAAATATTATGCACAAATTTGTATGTGNTACACTGTTCAAATCAATTTGTTTCTCTGTTAAAAAAGGCGAAGAAAAAAATTATTAAATAGCACTTCATTTTAAAAATGTAATTCAAGTAAAAAAATACTATTATGCACAAATTTGTATATGTGGGTATGTAGATGACTTGATAGATTAGCCCTTGGAATTCTTTTTTTTTTTAGATATAAATTAAAGCCTTACAATATCCTCATACTTGTAAACATTGATAATGGAATACCTAATCTTTCGAGTAGTCTNTTTTTTTTTTAGATATAAATTAAAGCCTTACAATATCCTTATGCATGTAAACATTGTTAATGGAATACCGAATCTTTCGATTAGTCTGGGCACTTCCAATCGCTATCGTTATCGCATTCTTTAATATTTACATAATTTCAAAAATTGTTCTTTAAGTATATGACCTCACAGATAACCTTTCTAAATGTGGCAAGTTTAAGAGTGTTTCCTAAATATTTTCGTACAACAAGATGAAAAATAAACTTTCGAAATTTAATAACTTTACTATGGATTGTTTTCAAGTTTTATGGCTTGTCTTGATTTAACAATGTCACCTAATTACATATCGACGGCTATTTCGAAGACCAACATACCTTTCTTCAGAATTTGGTTGAAGTACGCCCTATCTGAATATGTGTTGATATAGGGCGTTTTTGAGGCGGCAGCTGAAGATAGGGCGTTTTTGAAACGAATTCTGAAATAGGGCGTTCTTCAATCAAATTCTAAGATAGGGCGTTTTCGATCCGGCTTCCGAGATAAGTCGATCTTCCAATCAGCCATGTATTTGCATTTGAACCAAGTAGTAAAATCAAAACATTTACAAAAACTCTCTGGCGCTATTTTAATGAAAATATATCTAGATCACAAACTTTGTAGATCTCTTGGCAGAAATTGCATTCGTCTGCTTTGGTCGAAGGGTACAAAATACTTTGCCTTGCCAAAGAATTGAAGTCCGCATTTTTAGCTCTATTCCCGCTTGTGCTAAAGTTGTGGGTTTTACCCGACTTTTAGGAAAAGTAGATAATTCTTTAGAACCTTCAATTCTGACGTACGCGGAAGCCGGGTTATTTATGTACATACGTATGAACGTATGAATTTATATTGTATTACGTATTGTATTATATTATATACGTATATATACTCCAGAAGTTTTTACATGTCAATAAATTCTTACCATAACGCAAATCACAGATTTGTGCATCCTTCTTCTTGAGTTTCTCGCAAATCTTATCGGCGGGCATAGACCAGCTCAATGGTTTGCTCAGCTCATTCAAGATGCCGGTGGCAGATTCTTCTAGACCACCTAAGTAGTAACACTAAAGAAATATGAATCGTCAAAGATATCTACAAATAATTGTACGCCCACAAATTTGAATACATATTTTTCTACACTTACGAATCTGTGTTCTTTATTCTTTTGCTTTTCGCAGAAATCCTTAAATTCAGCCTCAATTTTTTTATGATCCTTCTTTGTAGCATCGTCCAATGTGTCAGCGAAGCGTTTTACAGTCTTAATGCAAACTGAAAATGCAAATTTCTCTTAGTACCTACACATACAACCAAAGATTACATACGGATGTACGTAAATGGGCTTTGTTGAAAATACTGCCAGCTGGCAAATTTAACAGAAATCCATCTTCGCTCAAGAACTTACCTTCACAATCCTCCTCTTTTAACGCTATGCTACTTTGGACCAGTAGAAAGGCAAGTACCACAAAAACCACCTGGACACGCATTTTGGCTGTTATCTCTCTTTTATGAAATTTCTGGAAAAAACAATCAAAACAATCAGCAACAATTGGGCATTTGTTTGAACAGTTGCAAGGCGATGGTGCAGCAAGTTTCCAATTATGCCAAGTTTCGTCGCTACGTAAGCGTTTTCTACTAGCCACATGCGTATACACGCATACTTTTCCTATCACTTTTGGTCTTGCACTCTTTCTTTTCCTATTCAACATTTCACCCATATTTGCCAAGTGGGATGAGTACGCATTGGGGGGAAAACTACAATTTCTTGAGTTGCATTTAAATTAATTTTACTTACTTTTGAATCCTTTTGTCAGAATAATTTAGGCTTTATTCTTGGTGTGATATTTTCACTAATTGATCTTAAGTTTTGTTTGTGATTATTATATTTTATTCCTTTAACAAATGCCCTTATTTCTCAGCCGGTGAAAATAAAATAGCGAGAACTTTTTGACACTCACTTGTCGCTTTGTCATTGGCTGATTGCTGCGGCACACGGTTTAATAAAAATTTAGCGATGGCAACACTTAACGAACAGCTGATCATAGGCAGAGTTGTTATAATGTACGTAATGTTATTTCTTTCGTTCGCGCGTGATCTTGTGTCTTTCGTTCATGCAAATAAAACACTGAAAACAAATATTGAGGGAACAAAACCAAGGGAAGTATGTATTTAGTTTTTTTTATCTGTTCCTAAAAAATCCTTTTATTTAAAAGCGAAATACACCACACAAGTGGCTTGTCAAACATGCTTCAAACCTTCTTTTCCCGTTTCGCCATACACTGTGCAAACATGACATGTTGAAGTAAAATATTTTATTCTGAATATTTTAGTTTCATGTTGTTAAAAACTCACAGCCTTATCATGAGTTTCATTTTCCCCGAATCGGTTCACTTTTCACCTTTGGTTTCCATGTATTGATTAGATATGGGCGGCTGAAAATTTTTCGGGTGAATTTTTTTTCGGTCGAAACTCAGGATAAGGCAGATTATGGCGAATTTATCATTAACAATGCAAACGGTTTGACCAAACGTGAACATGTCCGCAAAATAAAAAAATAAAATAAAAAAAAATAATAATTATGATTTTTGTTAAAATTTTCCTCAAACGGCTTGTCAAATCTTCAAATATCCCCATACACAACACAAATAGCTTTAAGCAAAAGGATATTTCGCTTGTATTGTCAAGTCGCTTGTATTGTGTATTTCGCTCTTTAGCAAAGTTATGGATCGAATAACTTACCAAAAAAGCGTTGTAAAATAGAAATTTAATAAACATTAAGAGGGAAGTACACACCACAAGTGGCTTGACAACCAAGCGAAATATTCCTTTATTTCAAGCCATTTGCGTTATGTTTGGGGGTGTTTGAATGTTTGAAAACTCTTTGAGGGAACATGTTTGCTTGGTTAATGACGAAATCGGAAAAGTATTTTGAAGTATGTTTGACGAGCCGCTTGTGTGGTGTATTTCGCTGTTTAGACAGAAATTGCCCAAATTTTTGTCCCAATACCGACGCTCCATTTTCTTTTCATGTTTAAAATTGCCATAGATGTCGCAAGTGGGAAAAATTAGAATGTCACAATAAACAAAGTATTTGAATGACAAAGGGAAAACCGCGTCTCAAAAGTTTAAAACATTTTACAAAAGTGAAAAAAAATCTAACTCCTTGAAGTAAATAATGTGGTGCAATTTCGAGCAATCTCCAGTTGAGGAAGATACAATTTCCAACGCCTTCTCCTCACGTGGAATTTTTAGGATTCAAAGTGGAGAAGAGGTGAAAAACCAAAAATTTATTTTTGTGTATTTTGATAAGAATATAATGGTTATCTTTTAATAACACAGGTAAAGGAGTACCCGCAAGTACACGCTTCACTGCAAAACCAAAAAGTGGTTATCTCTGTGGATAAAAGTCTAATATTGCTGGAAGACGAGTTGGTGGCGAAATGTAGCTCCCTCAGCTTCAATGCGCACATAGATGCTGTTGCAATTTCGAATTCGGGAAATCTAATTTTAGTAGGGTTACGTGATGGCGAGATTCATGGCATTTTTATTAAAGGTCTACCGCTATTCAATGTAACCGTAAACGCTGAAGACGTACATGTGACAGGGCGCACTTTTGCTGGCATACAACAACTGGGGCAGTGTTTTCATATCAGTTGCACAAATGGAAGTGTCTATCAGTGAGTAGTTGTGGTAGTACATTGCTCTTTCCATACTATCCATAATATTATTACACTATGTTTAAGGCTCGGTGAAATCAATGAAGCGCTACTGGAGGCGAACCAAAATGTGTCCCTCAACGAAAATGAGACCATCGCTTTTGACGAAAGCATGTTAGGGCCAGTGCCAATCGAAAAACTGATAAGCGGTGGACGTGGTTTAAACGATGCGGAATCAACTGTTTTGATACCACAAATTCCATTGGAAGCGTTTGAACAGCCTGTACCACTGTTTATAGCCGGAGCGCACAATTCTGTTTTCTGCAGAGAGCGCACAAACGATCTGGTCAAGATTACACTGCCTGAACATTATCGCGGCGTAAAACGTATATTTAATTTAGATAATTATATGTAAGTAGCTCGTGTGTTCAGAAATACATAAAGCCAAGCAACAATCTTATTTCTAAACTATAATTGATGGAAATGTCCAATATGCGCAAACACCCCTAAATGCCAAATTGGGACTTGGGCCAGTTTTTAAGAGCCAGTTTAATTAGTTAGTTAAGTAAACGAGTTTAAATTGAACAGCTGGCTCACATTTGATTGGCTAATCTTAATTTAAACCAGCCAAATCGGGCGTTTAAACAGGGTTTAAATCACGGCCGTGTACTCAAAAACTGGCCCTTAGTTGCGCAAATAAGGAATTTCCATCAATTATAGCTTGNGACGAGTTGGTGGCGAAATGTAGCTCCCTCAGCTTCAATGCGCACATAGATGCTGTTGCAATTTCGAATTCGGGAAATCTAATTTTAGTAGGGTTACGTGATGGCGAGATTCATGGCATTTTTATTAAAGGTCTACCGCTATTCAATGTAACCGTAAACGCTGAAGACGTACATGTGACAGGGCGCACTTTTGCTGGCATACAACAACTGGGGCAGTGTTTTCATATCAGTTGCACAAATGGAAGTGTCTATCAGTGAGTAGTTGTGGTAGTACATTGCTCTTTCCATACTATCCATAATATTATTACACTATGTTTAAGGCTCGGTGAAATCAATGAAGCGCTACTGGAGGCGAACCAAAATGTGTCCCTCAACGAAAATGAGACCATCGCTTTTGACGAAAGCATGTTAGGGCCAGTGCCAATCGAAAAACTGATAAGCGGTGGACGTGGTTTAAACGATGCGGAATCAACCGTTTTGATACCACAAATTCCATTGGAAGCGTTTGAACAGCCTGTACCACTGTTTATAGCCGGAGCGCACAATTCTGTTTTCTGCAGAGAGCGCACAAACGATCTGGTCAAGATTACACTGCCTGAACATTATCGCGGCGTAAAACGTATATTTAATTTAGATAATTATATGTAAGTAGCTCGTCTTATTTCTAAACTATAATTGATGGAAATGTCCAATATGCGCAAACACCCCTAAATGCCGAATTGGGACTTATTTATTTAATCNGCGGCGTAAAACGTATATTTAATTTAGATAATTATATGTAAGTAGCTCGTGTGTTCAGAAATACATAAAGCCAAGCAACAATCTTATTTCTAAACTATAATTGATGGAAATGTCCAATATGCGCAAACACCCCTAAATGCCAAATTGGGACTTGGGCCAGTTTTTAAGAGCCAGTTTAATTAGTTAGTTAAGTAAACGAGTTTAAATTGAACAGCTGGCTCACATTTGATTGGCTAATCTTAATTTAAACCAGCCAAATCGGGCGTTTAAACTGGGTTTAAATCACGGCCGTGTACTCAAAAACTGGCCCTTAGTTGCGCAAATAAGGAATTTCCATCAATTATAGCTTGGAAATAAAAGAGCCTGATTCTTTGGCTTGATTCATTTCTGAACTTAACTTATATGTGGCCTAGAGAGTTTAAAATTTATTAATTACTTAAACGTTTTTTTTATAGCCTACTACTGACGTTCTCTGGCCATTTAGTCGAGTTTTGTCCTATCACCAAAACTGTATACTTTCCTCAAGCGCCAAAAGCAAAAGAACTGCTAATTGAAGATCTTATTATTATGGAATGCAACGAAGAAAATATCGAATTGTTGGTGTTGGTAAAGTCTGCGGATATGAGTGCTGAACGTCTTATGAAGTTTGTGGAGTATCCATGTAAGGGAAATTTTTTTCTAAAAATTACTNAAAAGCAAAAGAACTGCTAATTGAAGATCTTATTATTATGGAATGCAACGAAGAAAATATCGAATTGTTGGTGTTGGTTAAGTCTACGGATATGAGTGCTGAACGTCTTATGAAGTTTGTGGAGTATCCATGTAAGGGAAATTTTTTTCTAAAAATTACTTTTTTTTATATATCCCAAAAATTTTACCAGCTTTTAAATGCAATAGCGAGCTAGAAGTATCAGAACATGCCTGGCTTGTGCAACAGCCCAAATCTTCCGTGAATTTATATTACCTCATTGGAAAGCAAACAAATGAGAATAATATACCAACAGAAATCGAAATGGTTGTGGTGTCAGAAACGGATCCTAGCGAGCGTTTTAAGAAATTAATAACCAGAGGTGCTCTGGAAGAAGCTGAGGTAAGCGTGATTTAATGCATACATATGTATGTGCAATCTTTTAAAGGCAATAAAATATCTAATAACATTTCAGAGTTACGGAAAGCAATTTGAATTGTGCCTGCAACCGATTTACGAGGCAAAAGCAAAACGCATATTGCTAACTTTGACTTCTCTTGGTGACGTATGTATTAGAACTAAAATGATATTTATTTTTAACTTATTGTTAGTTCTTTTAGTAAATATATTTACGTATTTGTATTTATAGAATAATCCTGAACTCTTGGAACAAAATTTCAAGGACCTACTCGCATTACTAAAAAATATAGAAAGTAATGAATTTTTCAAAAATAATCGTATGATTAATATGCCTTCACGACGTACGCTGGAGCGTTACTTGCTAGAAATGTTAAAACATTTGGATGAAGAAGTATTAAAATAGCTTAATATCTTTAAATATAGGTTTATTCAATATCTGATTTTGTAGAATGATAACGATGATGTCTTAGAGATAAATGAACAACTACGTCGTCTTGAGACGCTTGCCATAATTGATCCCTATGAGGTCAATTCAGAGTGGTCGAAATTCGTATACCATTCAAATCTGATTAAAATGGTTATTGCATTATTTAAGACAGATATGCCGGCAGCATGCTTGATTTGGAAACGACACACTTCTGCTTTGTTACCCCATTTGAATGAGAAAGAAATTTGTCAACTTCTCAGTTTAATACCGAGTCATATTGAACCCTTCAACATAGTGCAATGGCTGCGACAATTCGTGCCCACTGTCAGTAAGACACATCCAAAATTAATGCCATACTTTGCCGAATGGAGTATACAAAAAACGAGAACATTGCAATACGCTGAACATTGGCCGGAAATTGGGTTGGAATTTGCAACCAAAGTGGCAGAGATATTCGAGGAAATACGTTTTATGCATTGGTGAGTCTGGAATAAAGTTCGAATTGAGCACACAGGATGTTCAATATTAATTACTGCCTATCTATTTAATACTGTATCAAAATATTTTACTATCCTCCCAGCGATGTACGCCGTCAGCATGACCGCAATATTGCTAAATTGCACGATCTCGTTAATGCGCTTCAGGACCTGTCCGTTCTGAAAAAACGTTACAACCTAATATTCACGCTGGATAATTATCTAAAGGATTCAATCGACGAAACAGCGCTCTGCATCTTGCAACGCGTTCATTTGGATAATTTGAAAAGTCTTGTCAATGATTTTCTCTATCCTATTTTTCAAGAGAAGGGCAAAACGCCAGTGAAGGCTTTACGTCAATATATTTCGCTTTTGGTAGTTAATCGCAATTCACTGAGCACTTGGTTAGGGCGCTCTGTGGCGTGCATTGATTTGCTGCACAACGAAGACGATCGACTCGAATGCGCGCTGCTGGTTTTGCAGGTATAAACCTTTGTTACTAATTAAAATTCCAAAGAAAATAACTAAACTAAAATAACTATTAACTTTCAGCGTGCACCAGTGCCCTGGCCGGAAATATCAAATTCGCTTATAAAATTGCGCTACTCCACACATCCACTCGCATTGAAAATTAATACAGAATATGAGATACAAGTTATAAAAATTATGAAAGTCAAATACGGCTGGCCAGCAGATAGTAATACAGGCATTAGTTTGCCACTTTTTATGCTACGCGTCGTTAAAATGCAGCTGCCCGATATGTTGGATGATATACGTTTGCTGACCAAAGCTGCGCCAGAAGTGGCAACAAGCGCCAGTTTTACTTGTTGTCATGAGTTAGTGCGCAGCAACAAACCTGAACTTGCTTATGAATATTTCAAATTGCTCATAAATGATAAGAACATTAAGGCGTGCATGAAGGTCATTGAAACTTACGCGGTATGCTTGGAAAATTTCAAACAACCGTTTAAAATTTATTTAGAAATATTCGTAATTTTTACTTTTACATAGGATATGCTAGAGAACTGCGCGCCGCCAACTGGCGACAAAGACATGGAAGAACAAAAAAATATGTTGGAATTTTTCAAATTAATTGTGCCGCATGCTGCTTGCCGCAGTGTTGAACAACAAATGCACGCCATACAGCAACGTTTCGTGCTGTGTCACAAGTTTCGCTTGCACGTAAGCACCGTCAGTGAATTTGTGCCGCTCTCCCAACGGTTGCAATTACTCGATCGTGGCTTTGAATGCGTAATGGATCAAAGCCAAGCAACGGTAAATGTGCCGCGTTTTATTGTCAGCGAGGTAGCTGATTTATGTGCAGCGCTGCAGTTTGAAAAAGTTTATGGTGTGTTGCATATAAGTAGGCGTATACATTGTCTACCGCTCACATCTGCCTTGGCATATGCAATACTCCAACTGGTGGACTGCACACCGAAAAATAAGGACGATTTTATTGGCTTGGCATTGGAGTTGCTAACGCAGCAGATTTTGGCGTTACGCAACATCAAAGGTAAGCAGTTAATTTTAGCCAGGGTAAGAGGCGAAAAAGTAATATGTATAATGAAATAAGACAGCATCTACAATATAAGGAAATAAGACATCTGATAGAATAGCAAGAGAGGCTTGAGCTCTTCAAGTAAAATTCTTAAAAGTATATTTATAAAATTTGTGTTAGTAGTACAGGATAGACATTTAAGAGTGGTTATATTTGGCATTAATTTGTAACCGAACATCCATGTGTATTCATGTTCTTCACTTTTAACTTTAAACAGCTCCAACTTCTCACAATGCTCTAGACAAAGATATCGATGTACTTACATTTCCTCTAGTATATGAATTACTGCTAAAGGCCTACCTACGGGAGGAACAAAAGTCAAGTCAGTTGTCCGAACTATTGAAGTATGTGCAATTAGCTGTTAGCAGCTATCCTGTTGATGCATTAGAAAGCTACTATGTCGGTAAAGAGCGTGAGGTCAATGAGAACATTTGCAGGGCATTGGATGTTGCGGAGATTACGCTAGCTGATACGACGCTTAATTTCTCAGCTGCGCAAGTGAATTGCTCATTCAATGTCAAGCCGGCTGCACCAGTCAAGAACCGCTACTCTGTGTCAATATTTGATCAAATCGAAGTGCAGCAAGAACAGCCGCGTACGAAGNAGTCAAGAACCGCTACTCTGTGTCAATATTTGATCAAATCGAAGTGCAGCCAGAACAGCCGCGTACGAAGGTAAAGTATCGTAAAGTAATTACTACTTATTCATAATTCTTACATATTTCTTTTATTCCGCCTGTAGAGAAATAGTGTGGAGCAAACTTCGATTATGAAATTTGTGGCACGGAGCATTTTATTACTGTTAGTAGAAACTACGCCCACTAACAGCATACTTCTACAGTTACGCACAATGTTAAATGACGAAATAGAAAAGGATGCAGCTGTCGAAGATTTCTTTTTATCGTTGGAGCAGCTAATCAAAGCGAAAATGCATGATGTTTGGTACATTATGGTGCAGTACATTTTGGAATATCAAGAACGTTATGAATGTAATATTATCAGCACAGATTTTGTGTCGCTACACTTGACGCGCGTCTTTCGCAATGTGATGTTAAATAAGGATGTTAATTTTATTGGTATGAAGGCATACATGTTCGTGTGTATGCATTTATGGTAACTAATATCACTCTTGTTTTCATATAATGATAGATCTCTTCAATATGCTCATCGCGGATAAAAATAAAGAATCTTTGCTGGAACTGCTGAGCAATGATTTGAAAACCGATCAACAACGCATTAATTTGCTAACACTTTGTGAAATGTATAACGTACATCTGGAAGGTCATAGTCAAGTGGAGGCAATACGCAACAAGTAAAGCGAAAAAATTCGTACCTAATTTAGTAGAAATAAATATTTTACAAACCTTTCGACCTCTTTTTTTACATAGACGTTTAAAACAATTCTACTATATGGAGTTTTGCAAGCAAGATCCCAGCATAAAGGGGAAATTCAATGTGGACACCGATAATATACAGCAATTGTTAAGATTATTCCATAATAAGAAATTGGACGTGAAATTATTGGAGCGGATGAGTAATGACTTCAATTTGGATTATCAGCAAATGCTTATAACGCAGGTAAGAAGAGGATAAAATGTATAATAACTAAAACTAAATCACACTAAAAAAACATTGCAGGTAATAAGCATATTGCTTGGTCAGGAACTTAAGTATGAAATAAAGATTGATACCTTCGGTGAGGAAGAATTGGTAGTATTAAGCACTGTCAGCGGTATACGTAATCTATGCCAACCATATTTGCATTCAATAAAAGATGCGGATTCGATGGCATCGAAATTAATACAATTCTTCAAAGAGGTACATATATATAAACATACATGTTTTTAAGAGATTTACTCATATTTTAACGACATTTTCCCGTTTTTAAATCGCCAGATAAACATCTATTTCTATGAGTTGTATTTGTATGTCATTGAAATGCTTTCATTTTTCGACAAAATGCCCAAGGAAATGCAAATTTGGACAAGTATGTTGCATTTTCTGAAACACAAAATGATAAAGCGTCGTCGCAATCGTCCTGGCCCACTGGAAACCGATATGTGGTTGCAATCGCAAAGTGAAATGGGTGTGATGCCGAAAATTGCACGCTTTCGCCTACCATTCAAGCCGATTGTAGAGCAACCATTAAAAGATATTTTAGGTGAGCCAATTACAAATTATATTATTGTTGTTTTAAAAACGACAATAATAAGCACTAAGTAGGCGTTCTAAAATTAAAATAAAGAGCATTATGACTTTCTTCATGAATCATAAATTTTTAGTCTATAGTGCACGTCAGATAGAGTAAAACTTATTCCGCATAAAGTACGCTTTTAAATTAGATACAAATATAACTAACGCCGGAAAGATTATTTGTCATAAATTTTCTTAATGTTTATTATCACTCCCAGATAACGAGCTTAGTGTCGATAATTGCGAAAGTTGGTTTCCTCTTATGCAAATGCACACTGTACTTAAGGGCTCAAATGATGTAGCAAAAGTGCGTGACTACTTATGCATGTCTGCCGTGAAGAATTCTATTGCCGAATACAAAGCGAAAAACGAATCCGAAATATGGCATCTACAACCCACAAATAATGCCTTCCTACAATCGGTATGTAACAGACTCAATATTGTACTCCTTTTTTTTGAAATTTTATGAAATCCTCTTTGACAATCCAATAGATACTGCGTCTTGTCAAGCATGTCACTAATCCATCTAAAACATTTATGATACTATATTTTGTTGCAAACTATGCACCGGATGGGGCGGATCAAGTGGAAGCTTCCTATGAATGCTATAAATATGCGCTGGCGCATGAGGAACTCATAACGAATGAAAAGTATCAGGATCAATTGGTTAAAATTAAGCGTAAATATCCTATAATTAAAACGCAGCACTTGCTTTACATTTATGGACTCACCGATGAAAAACTTTTGAGACTGGTTGAGAATCCAACTGAACTTATTTATAGCCTTTACCACCATGAGTTGATTTTGAAATCAAGCAAATTGGATATTAATACAGTTGCGAAAGAAATCGCCGAACTACATGGCTTAGACTTGCAAGCAATACAGTTTCAGTTATTGCAAAAGTGGTTGGCTTTCACAGTCGATGCCGGTAGTGCGAATATACTTGAGGAGACATTCTTCGAAGATCACAATTTAGTGGAAGAGGAGCAAACGAATGCGGGTAATGCGGCGGAGAATGTTATAAGGTGGGAACGATTTGTTAAGTAATTGTA